>NW_027526111.1:0-170238 GCF_052094955.1 Ictidomys tridecemlineatus
GGTGACTGGGGTGCAGAAGAACTTTTGCAGAGAGCTGAGGTTGGAGACTGGGGTACAGAAGAACTGTCACAGAGAGCAGAGTTTGGAGACTGAGGTGCAGAAGGAATGTTGCAGGGAGCAGAGGTTGGAAACTGTGGTACAGAAGGAATGATACAGAAAGGAGAGGTTGAAGACTGGGGTGCAGAATGACCATTACAGAGAGCAGAGGTTGGAGACTGAGGTACAGAAGGACTGTTACAGAGAGCAGAGGTTGGAGCCTGGGGAGCAGAAGGACTGTTACAGAGAGCAGAGTTTGGAGTCTTGGGAGGATAAGAAATGTTCCAGAGGGCAGATTTGGAAATTTGGGTTCAGAAGGATCTTACAGAGATCAGAGGTTGGAGGCTGGGGTTCAGAAGCATTGTTTACAGAGAGTAGATTTTGGAGACTGGAGGTGCAGTAGGACTGTTACAAAAAGCAGAGTTGGGAGACTGGGGTGCACAGGGATCGTTGTAGAGAGCAGAGTTTTCAGACTTAGTTTCAGAAGGACTGTTTCTGAGAGCAGATCTGGAGACTGGGGTACAGAAGGACTTTTTCAGAGAGCAGAGGTTGGAGACTGTGGTGCAGAAGGCCTGTTACAGAGAGCAGAGGTTGGAGACTGGGGTGAAGAAGGATTGTTACAGAGATCAGAGTTTGGAGACTGGGGTGAAGAAGAACCATTACAAAGAGAAGAGTTTGGAGACTGCGGGACAGAAGGACTGTTAGAGAGAGCAGAGTTTGGAGACTGTGGAACAGAAGGACTGTTTCAGAGAGCAGAGGTTGGAGACTGGGGAGCAGAAGGAATATTACAGAGAGCAGAGTTTAAAAACTGGGGTGCAGAAGGATCTTACTGAAAGAAGAGGTTGGAGACTACGGTGCCGAAAGACTAATACATAAAGCAGAGTTTGAAGACTGGGGTGCAAAATGATTGTTGCAGAGAGCAAAGTTGTCAGACAGAGGTGCAGAAAGACTTTTGCAGGGAGCAGATGTTTGAGACTGGGGTGCAGAAGGACTTTTGCAGAGAGCAGAGGTTCGAAACTGGGGTGCAATAGGACTGCTGTAGAGAGCAGAGTTTTTAGACTGGGGTGAAGAGGATTGTTACAGAGAGCAGAGGTTGGAGACTGTGGTGCAGAAGGACCATTGCAGAGATCAGAGTTTGGTAACTGAGGTGAAGAAGGATTGTTAAAGAGAACAGAAGTTGGAGACTGGGGTGCAGAAGGACTGTTGCAGAAAGCAGAGTTTGGAGACTGGGTTTTAGGAGGACTCTTGCAAAGAGCAGAGTTTGGAGACTGGGGTGCAGAAGGACTGTTACATAGAGCAGAGTTTGGAGACAGGGTTGCAGAAAGATCTTACAGAGAGCAGAGTTTCGAGACTGAGGTTCAACAGGAGTATTACAGAGAGCTGAGTTTGGAGACTGGGGTGCAGAAGGATCATTGCAGAGAACAGCATTTTCAGACTGAGGTGCAGAAGGACTGTTGCAGAGAGCAGAGGTTTGAGAAAGGGGTGCAGAAGGACTGTTTCATAGAAAAGATATTCGATACTGGGTGCACACAGATCATTGCAGAGAGCAGAGGTTGAAGACTGGGGTGCAGAAGGACTGTTGCAGAGAGCAGACGTTGGAAACCTGTGTACAGAAAGATCTTTGCAAACAGCAGATGTTTTAGACTGGGGTGCAGAAAGAATGTTACAGAGAGTAGAGTTTTGAGACTGAGGTGCAGAAGGATTGTTGCAGAGAGCAGAGGTTGAAGACTGGGGTGCAGTAGAACTCCTATAAAGAGCTGAGTTTTGAAACAAGGTTGCACAAGGATCTTACAGAGAGCAAAGTTGTAGACTGTTGTGCAGCAGGACTGTTAAAGAGAGCAGTGGTTGGAGACTGTGGTGCAGAAGGATCATTGTAGAGAACAGAGTTTTAAGACTGAGGTGCAGAAGGACTTTTGCAGAGAGCACATGTTGGAGACTGGGGTGCAGAAGGACTGTTGCTAAGAGCAGAGTTTGGGGACTGGGGTGCAGAAGGATAGTTGCAGAGAGCAAAATTTTGAGACTGGGGTGCAGAAGGATTGTTATAGAAAACAGAGGTTGGAACTGGGGTGCAGAAGGCCTATTACGGAGAGCAGAGTTTGGAGAAGGGATTCAAAAGTACATTTACAGAGAGTAGTTTTTGGAGACTGAGGTGCAGAAGGACCCTTGCAGAGAGCACAGGTTAAAGATTTGGGTGCAGAAGGACTGTTGCAGAAAGCAGAGTTTGGAGACTGGGTTATAGAGGCAGAGGTTGGAAATTTGGTGCAGAAGGACTGTTGCAGAGAGCAGATTTTGGAGACTGGGGTGAAAAATGATCGTTGTAGAGAGCACAGGTTTGAGACAGGGGTGCGGAATGCTTTTTACAGAGAGAAAGGTTTGGAGAAAAGGTGCAGAAGGACTGTTACAGAGGGAAGAGTTTGGAGACTGGTTGCCTAAAGATCTTACACAGAGCAGTGTTTAGAAACTATGGTGCAGAACGACTGTTACAGAGAGTAGATGTTGGAGACTGAGGTGCAGAAGGATCGTTACAGAGAGCAGAATTTGGAGACTGAGGTGCAGAAGGACTGTTGCAGATAGCAGAGGTTTGAGACTGTGGTGTAGAGGACGGTTTGAGGGAGACCAGGAGGACTGTTAAAGAGAGCAGAGGTTGGAGACTGGTGTGGAGATGGACTGTTTCAGAGTGCAGACCTTGGTGACTGGGGTGCAGAAGAACTTTTGCAGAGAGCTGAGGTTGGAGACTGGGGTACAGAAGAACTGTCACAGAGAGCAGAGTTTGGAGACTGAGGTGCAGAAGGAATGTTGCAGGGAGCAGAGGTTGGAAACTGTGGTACAGAAGGAATGATACAGAAAAGAGAGGTTGAAGACTGGGGTGCAGAATGACCATTACAGAGAGCAGAGGTTGGAGACTGAAGTACAGAAGGACTGTTACAGAGAGCAGAGGTTGGAGCCTGGGGAGCAGAAGGACTGTTACAGAGAGCAGAGTTTGGAGTCTTGGGAGGATAAAAATGTTCCAGAGGGCAGATTTGGAAATTTGGGTTCAGAAGGATCTTACAGAGATCAGAGGTTGGAGGCTGGGGTTCAGAAGCATTGTTACAGAGAGTAGATTTTGGAGACTGAGGTGCAGTAGGACTGTTACAAAAAGCAGAGTTGGGAGACTGGGGTGCACAGGGATCGTTGTAGAGAGCAGAGTTTTCAGACTTAGTTTCAGAAGGACTTTTCTGAGAGCAGATCTTGGAGACTGGGGTACAGAAGGACTTTTTCATAGAGCAGAGGTTGGAGACTGTGGTGCAGAAGGCCTGTTACAGAGAGCAGAGTTTGGAGACTGGGGTGAAGAAGGATTGTTACAGAGATCAGAGTTTGGAGACTGGGGTGAAGAAGAACCATTACAGAGAGAAGAGTTTGGAGACTGCGGGACAGAAGGACTGTTAGAGAGAGCAGAGTTTGGAGACTGTGGAACAGAAGGACTGTTTCAGAGAGCAGAGGTTGGAGACTGGGGAGCAGAAGGAATATTACAGAGAGCAGAGTTTGGAAACTGGGGTGCAGAAGGATCTTACTGAAAGAAGAGGTTGGAGACTACGGTGCCGAAAGACTATTACATAAAGCAGAGTTTGAAGACTGGGGTGCAAAATGATTGTTGGAGAGAGCAGAGTTGTCAGAAAGAGGTGCAGAAAGACTTTTGCAAGGAGCAGATGTTTGAGACTGGGGTGCAGAAGGACTTTTGCAGAGAGCAGAGGTTCGAAACTGGGGTGCAATAGGACTGTTGTAGAGAGCAGAGTTTTTAGACTGGGGTGAAGAGGGATTGTTACAGAGAGCAGAGGTTGGAGACTGTGGTGCAGAAGGACCATTGCAGAGATCAGAGTTTGGTAACAGTGGTGAAGAAGGATTGTTAAAGAGAACAGAAGTTGGAGACTGGGGTGCAGAAAGGACTGTTGCAGAAAGCAGAGTTTGGAGACTGGGTTTAGGAGGACTCTTGCAAAGAGCAGAGTTTGGAGACTGGGGTGCAGAAGGACTGTTACATAGAGCAGAGATTGGAGACAGGGTTGCAGAAAGATCTTACAGAGAGCAGAGTTTCGAGACTGAGGTTCAACAGGAGTATTACAGAGAGCAGAGTTTGGAGACTGGGGTGCAGAAGGATCATTGCCAGAGAACAGCATTTTCAGACTGAGGTGCAGAAGGACTGTTGCAGAGAGCATAGGTTTGAGAAAGGGGTGCAGAAGGACTGTTTTATAGAACGGATATTCGATACTGGGGTGCACACAGATCATTGCAGAGAGCAGAGGTTGAAGACTGGGGTGCAGAAAGACTGTTGCAGAGAGCAGACGTTGGAAACCTGTGTACAGAAAGATCGTTGCAAACAGCAGAGGTTTTAGACTGGGGTGCAGAAAGAATGTTACAGAGAGTAGAGTTTTGAGACTGAGGTGCAGAAGGATCGTTGCAGAGAGCAGAGGTTGGAGATTGGGGTGCAGTAGAACTCCTATAAAGAGCTGAGTTTTGAAACAAGGTTGCACAAGGATCTTACAGAGAGCAAAGTTGTAGACCGTTGTGCAGCAGGACTGGTTACAGAGAGCAGAGGTTGGAGACTGGGGTGCAGAAGGATCATTGTAGAGAACAGAGTTTTAAGACTGAGGTGCAGAAGTACTTTTGCAGAGAGCACATTTTGGAGACTGGGGTGCAGAAGGACTGTTGCTAAGAGCAGAGTTTGGGGACTGGGGTGCAGAAGGATCGTTGCAGAGAGCAAACTATTGAGACTGGGGTGCAGAAGGATTGTTATAGAAAACAAGAGGTTGGAACTGGGGGTGCAGAAAGCCTAATACGGAGAGCAGAGTTTGGAGAAGGGATTCAAAATACATTTACAGAGAGTAGTTTTTGGAGACTGAGGTGCAGAAGGACCGTTGCAGAGAGCACAGGTTAAAGATTGGGGTCCAGAAGGACTGTTGCAGAGAGCAGAGTTTGGAGACTGGGTTATAGAGGCAGAGGTTGGTGATTTGGTGCAGAAGGACTGTTGCAGAGAGCAGATGTTGGAGACTGGGGTGCAGAAGGACTGTTTCAGAGAGCAGACGTTGGAGACTGACTTGCGGAGATCCTGTTACAGAGAGAAGAGGTTGGAGACTCAGAAGCAGAAAGACTATTACAGAGAGCAGTGTTTAAAGACTGTAGTGCAGAAGGATCATTTCAGAGCACAGAATTTTCAGACTGAGGTGCAGAAGGACTGTTGCAGAGAGCAGTTGTTGGAGACTTGGGTGCAGAAGGACTGTTGCAAAGAGCAGACATTGGAGACTGGGGTGAAAAAGGATCGTTGTAGAGAGCAAAGGTTTGAGACTGGGGTGCAGAATGCTTTTTACAGAGAGAAAGGTTTGGAGAAAGGGTGCAGAAGGACTGTTACAGAGGGAAGAGTTTGGAGACTGGTTGCCTAAAGATCTTACACAGAGCAGAGTTTAGAGACTGAGGTGCAGAACGACTGTTACAGAGAGTAGAGGTTGGAGACTGAGGTGCAGAAGGATTGTTACAGAGAGCAGACGTTGGAGACTTGGTCTCAGAGGGACTGCTGCAGAGAGCAGAGGCTGGACGTGGGGTGGAGCAGGACTGTTGCGGAGAGCGCAGGTTTGAGATTTGCGTGAAGAAGAACTGTTGCAGAGAGTACAGGTTGAAGACTGTGTTGCAGTAGGACTGTTACAGAGGCAGAGGTTGGAGACTTTGTTGCAGAAGGACTTTTGCGGAGAGCAGATGTTGGAGACTGGGTTGCAGAAGGACTGCTGCAGAGAGCATAGTTTGTAGACTGAGATGCAGAAGTACTGTTACAGAGAGCAGAGGTTGGAGATTGGGGTGCAGATGGACTGATACAGAAAGCAGAGTTTGGAGACTCGGGTGCAGAAGAAATGTTGCAGAGACCAGAGGTTAGAGAATGGGGTGCAAAAAGCCTGTTACAGAGAGCAGAGGTTGGAGACTGGGGTGCAGAAGGACTGTTACAGACAGCAGAGTTTGGAGACAGGGTTGCAGAAGGATCTTACAGAGAGCAGAGCTTAGAGACTGTGGTACAGCAGGACTGTTACAGAGAACAGAGGTTGGAGACTGGGGTGCAGAAGGATCGTTGCAGAGAACAGAGTTTTCAGACTGAGGTGCAGAAGGACTGTTGGAGAGAGCAGATATTGGAGACTGGGGTACCGAAAGACTGTTGCAGATTGCAGAGTTTGGAGACTGTGGTGTAGAAGGATTGTTGCAGATACACAGGTTTGAGACTTTGGTGCAGAAGGACTGATACAGAAAGCAGAGGTTTAAGACTGGGGAGCAGAACAACCCACACAGAGTGAAGATTTTGGAGACTGCACTACAGGAGGACTGTTACAGAGAGCAGAATTTGGAGACTGGTGTGGAGAAAGACTGTTTCAGAGTGCAGACCTTGGATACTTGGATGCAGACGAACTGTTGCAGAGAGCAGAGGTTGGAGACTGGGGTGCAGAAGAACTGTCGAAGAGAGCAGAGTATGGAGACTGAGGTGCAGAAGGAAAGTTGCAGGGAGCAGAGGTTGGAAACTGTGGTACAGAAGGAATGATACAGAAAGGAGAGGTTGAAGACTGGGGTGCAGAACGACCATTACAGAGAGCAGAGGTTGGAGACTGGGGTGCAGAAGGACTGTTGCAGAGAGCAGACGTTGGAGACTGACTTGCGGAGGTCCTGTTACAGAGAGAAGAGGTTGGAGACTCAGAAGCAGAAAGACTATTACAGAGAGCAGTGTTTAAAGACTGTAGTGCAGAAAGATGATTTCAGAGCACAGAATTTTCAGACTGAGGTGCAGAAGGACTGTTGCAGAGAGCAGTTGTTGGAGACTTGGGTGCAGAAAGACTGTTGCAAAGAGCAGACATTGGAGACTGGGGTGAAAAAGGATCATTGTAGAGAGCACAGGTTTGAGACTGGGGTGCGGAATGCTTTTACAGAGAGAAAGGTTTGGAGAAAGGGTACAGAAGGACTGTTACAGAGGGAAGAGTTTGGAGACTGGTTGCCTAAAGATCTTACACAGAGCAGAGTTTAGAGACTGAGGTGCAGAACGACTGTTACAGAGAGTAGATGTTGGAGACTGAGGTGCAGATGGATCGTTATAGAGAGCAGAATTTGGAGACTGGGGTGCAGAAGGACTGTTGCAGATAGCAGAGGTTTGAGACTGTGGTGTAGAAGGACGGTTTGAGGGAGACCAGGAGGACTGTTAAAGAGAGCAGAGGTTGGAGACTGGTGTGGAGATGGACTGTTTCAGAGTGCAGACCTTGGTGACTGGGGTGCAGAAGAACTTTTGCAGAGAGCTGAGGTTGGAGACTGGGGTACAGAAGAACTGTCACAGAGAGCAGAGTTTGGAGACTGAGGTGCAGAAGGAATGTTGCAGGGAGCAGAGGTTGGAAACTGTGGTACAGAAGGAATGATACAGAAAGGAGAGGTTGAAGACTGGTGTGCAGAATGACCATTACAGAGAGCAGAGGTTGGAGACTGAGGTACAGAAGGACTGTTACAGAGAGCAGAGGTTGGAGCCTGGGGAGCAGAAGGACTGTTACAGAGAGCAGAGTTTGGAGTCTTGGGAGGATAAGAAATGTTCCAGAGGGCAGATTTGGAAATTTGGGTTCAGAAGGATCTTACAGAGATCAGAGGTTGGAGGCTGGGGTTCAGAAGCATTGTTACAGAGAGTAGATTTTGGAGACTGAGGTGCAGTAGGACTGTTACAAAAAGCAGAGTTGGGAGACTGGGTGCACAGGGATCGTTGTAGAGAGCAGAGTTTTCAGACTTAGTTTCAGAAGGACTGTTTCTGAGAGCAGATCTTGGAGACTGGGGTACAGAAGGACTTTTTCATAGAGCAGAGGTTGGAGACTGTGGTGCAGAAGGCCTGTTACAGAGAGCAGAGTTTGGAGACTGGGGTGAAGAAGGATTGTTACAGAGATCAGAGTTTGGAGACTGGGGTGAAGAAGAACCATTACAGAGAGAAGAGTTTGGAGACTGCGGGACAGAAGGACTGTTAGAGAGAGCAAGAGTTTGGAGACTGTGGAACAGAAGGACTGTTTCAGAGAGCAGAGGTTGGAGACTGGGGAGCAGAAGGAATATTACAGAGAGCAGAGTTTGGAAACTGGGGTGCAGAAGGATCTTACTGAAAGAAGAGGTTGGAGACTACGGTGCCGAAAGACTATTACATAAAGCAGAGTTTGAAGACTGGGGTGCAAAATGATTGTTGCAGAGAGCAGAGTTGTCAGACAGAGGTGCAGAAAGACTTTTGCAGGGAGCAGATGTTTGAGACTGGGGTGCAGAAGGACTTTTGCAGAGAGCAGAGTTCGAAACTGGGGTGCAATAGGACTGCTGTAGAGAGCAGAGTTTTTAGACTGGGGTGAAGAGGGATTGTTACAGAGAGCAGAGGTTGGAGACTGTGGTGCAGAAGGACCATTGCAGAGATCAGAGTTTGGTAACTGAGGTGAAGAAGGATTGTTAAAGAGAACAGAAGTTGGAGACTGGGGTGCAGAAGGACTGTTGCAGAAAGCAGAGTTTTGGAGACTGGGTTTTAGGAGGACTCTTGCAAAGAGCAGAGTTTGGAGACTGGGGTGCAGAAGGACTGTTACATAGAGCAGAGTTTGGAGACAGGGTTGCAGAAAGATCTTACAGAGAGCAGAGTTTCGAGACTGAGGTTCAACAGGAGTATTACAGAGAGCAGAGTTTGGAGACTGGGGTGCAGAAGGATCATTGCAGAGAACAGCATTTTCAGACTGAGGTGCAGAAGGACTGTTGCAGAGAGCAGAGGTTTGAGAAAGGGGTGCAGAAGGACTGTTTCATAGAAAAGATATTCGATACTGGGGTGCACACAGATCATTGCAGAGAGCAGAGGTTGAAGACTGGGGTGCAGAAGGACTGTTGCAGAGAGCAGACGTTGGAAACCTGTGTACAGAAAGATCTTTGCAAACAGCAGATGTTTTAGACTGGGGTGCAGAAAGAATGTTACAGAGAGTAGAGTTTTGAGACTGAGGTGCAGAAGGATTGTTGCAGAGAGCAGAGGTTGAAGACTGGGGTGCAGTAGAACTCCTATAAAGAGCTGAGTTTTGAAACAAGGTTGCACAAGGATCTTACAGAGAGCAAAGTTGTAGACTGTTGTGCAGCAGGACTGTTAAAGAGAGCAGTGGTTGGAGACTGTGGTGCAGAAGGATCATTGTAGAGAACAGAGTTTTAAGACTGAGGTGCAGAAGGACTTTTGCAGAGAGCACATGTTGGAGACTGGGGTGCAGAAGGACTGTTGCTAAGAGCAGAGTTTGGGGACTGGGGTGCAGAAGGATAGTTGCAGAGAGCAAAATTTTGAGACTGGGGTGCAGAAGGATTGTTATAGAAAACAGAGGTTGGAACTGGGGTGCAGAAGGCCTATTACGGAGAGCAGAGTTTGGAGAAGGATTCAAAAGTACATTTACAGAGAGTAGTTTTTGGAGACTGAGGTGCAGAAGGACCCTTGCAGAGAGCACAGGTTAAAGATTTGGGTGCAGAAGGACTGTTGCAGAAAGCAGAGTTTGGAGACTGGGTTATAGAGGCAGAGGTTGGAAATTTGGTGCAGAAGGACGTTGCAGAGAGCAGATTTTGGAGACTGGGGTGAAAAATGATCGTTGTAGAGAGCACAGGTTTGAGACAGGGGTGCGGAATGCTTTTTACAGAGAGAAAGGTTTGGAGAAAAGGTGCAGAAGGACTGTTACAGAGGGAAGAGTTGGAGACTGGTTGCCTAAAGATCTTACACAGAGCAGTGTTTAGAAACTATGGTGCAGAACGACTGTTACAGAGAGTAGATGTTGGAGACTGAGGTGCAGAAGGATCGTTACAGAGAGCAGAATTTGGAGACTGAGGTGCAGAAGGACTGTTGCAGATAGCAGAGGTTTGAGACTGTGGTGTAGAAGGACGGTTTGAGGAGACCAGGAGGACTGTTAAAGAGAGCAGAGGTTGGAGACTGGTGTGGAGATGGACTGTTTCAGAGTGCAGACCTTGGTGACTGGGGTGCAGAAGAACTTTTGCAGAGAGCTGAGGTTGGAGACTGGGGTACAGAAGAACTGTCACAGAGAGCAGAGTTTGGAGACTGAGTGCAGAAGGAATGTTGCAGGGAGCAGAGGTTGGAAACTGTGGTACAGAAGGAATGATACAGAAAAGAGAGGTTGAAGACTGGGGTGCAGAATGACCATTACAGAGAGCAGAGGTTGGAGACTGAAGTACAGAAGGACTGTTACAGAGAGCAGAGGTTGGAGCCTGGGGAGCAGAAGGACTGTTACAGAGAGCAGAGTTTGGAGTCTTGGGAGGATAAAAATGTTCCAGAGGGCAGATTTGGAAATTTGGGTTCAGAAGGATCTTACAGAGATCAGAGGTTGGAGGCTGGGGTTCAGAAGCATTGTTACAGAGAGTAGATTTTGGAGACTGAGGTGCAGTAGGACTGTTACAAAAAGCAGAGTTGGGAGACTGGGGTGCACAGGGATCGTTGTAGAGAGCAGAGTTTTCAGACTTAGTTTCAGAAGGACTGTTTCTGAGAGCAGATCTTGGAGACTGGGGTACAGAAGGACTTTTTCATAGAGCAGAGGTTGGAGACTGTGGTGCAGAAGGCCTGTTACAGAGAGCAGAGTTTGGAGACTGGGGTGAAGAAGGATTGTTACAGAGATCAGAGTTTGGAGACTGGGGTGAAGAAGAACCATTACAGAGAGAAGAGTTTGGAGACTGCGGGACAGAAGGACTGTTAGAGAGAGCAGAGTTTGGAGACTGTGGAACAGAAGGACTGTTTCAGAGAGCAGAGGTTGGAGACTGGGGAGCAGAAGGAATATTACAGAGAGCAGAGTTTGAAACTGGGGTGCAGAAGGATCTTACTGAAAGAAGAGGTTGGAGACTACGGTGCCGAAAGACTATTACATAAAGCAGAGTTTGAAGACTGGGGTGCAAAATGATTGTTGGAGAGAGCAGAGTTGTCAGAAAGAGGTGCAGAAAGACTTTTGCAAGGAGCAGATGTTTGAGACTGGGGTGCAGAAGGACTTTTGCAGAGAGCAGAGGTTCGAAACTGGGGTGCAATAGGACTGTTGTAGAGAGCAGAGTTTTTAGACTGGGGTGAAGAGGGATTGTTACAGAGAGCAGAGGTTGGAGACTGTGGTGCAGAAGGACCATTGCAGAGATCAGAGTTTGGTAACAGTGGTGAAGAAGGATTGTTAAAGAGAACAGAAGTTGGAGACTGGGGTGCAGAAGGACTGTTGCAGAAAGCAGAGTTTGGAGACTGGGTTTTAGGAGGACTCTTGCAAAGAGCAGAGTTTGGAGACTGGGGTGCAGAAGGACTGTTACATAGAGCAGAGATTGGAGACAGGGTTGCAGAAAGATCTTACAGAGAGCAGAGTTTCGAGACTGAGGTTCAACAGGAGTATTACAGAGAGCAGAGTTTGGAGACTGGGGTGCAGAAGGATCATTGCAGAGAACAGCATTTTCAGACTGAGGTGCAGAAGGACTGTTGCAGAGAGCAGAGGTTTGAGAAAGGGGTGCAGAAGGACTGTTTTATAGAACGGATATTCGATACTGGGGTGCACACAGATCATTGCAGAGAGCAGAGGTTGAAGACTGGGGTGCAGAAAGACTGTTGCAGAGAGCAGACGTTGGAAACCTGTGTACAGAAAGATCGTTGCAAACAGCAGAGGTTTTAGACTGGGGTGCAGAAAGAATGTTACAGAGAGTAGAGTTTTGAGACTGAGGTGCAGAAGGATCGTTGCAGAGAGCAGAGGTTGGAGATTGGGGTGCAGTAGAACTCCTATAAAGAGCTGAGTTTTGAAACAAGGTTGCACAAGGATCTTACAGAGAGCAAAGTTGTAGACCGTTGTGCAGCAGGACTGTTACAGAGAGCAGAGGTTGGAGACTGGGGTGCAGAAGGATCATTGTAGAGAACAGAGTTTTAAGACTGAGGTGCAGAAGTACTTTTGCAGAGAGCACATTTTGGAGACTGGGGTGCAGAAGGACTGTTGCTAAGAGCAGAGTTTGGGGACTGGGGTGCAGAAGGATCGTTGCAGAGAGCAAACTATTGAGACTGGGGTGCAGAAGGATTGTTATAGAAAACAGAGGTTGGAACTGGGGTGCAGAAAGCCTAATACGGAGAGCAGAGTTTGGAGAAGGGATTCAAAATACATTTACAGAGAGTAGTTTTTGGAGACTGAGGTGCAGAAGGACCGTTGCAGAGAGCACAGGTTAAAGATTGGGGTCCAGAAGGACTGTTGCAGAGAGCAGAGTTTGGAGACTGGGTTATAGAGGCAGAGGTTGGTGATTTGGTGCAGAAGGACTGTTGCAGAGAGCAGATGTTGGAGACTGGGGTGCAGAAGGACTGTTTCAGAGAGCAGACGTTGGAGACTGACTTGCGGAGATCCTGTTACAGAGAGAAGAGGTTGGAGACTCAGAAGCAGAAAGACTATTACAGAGAGCAGTGTTTAAAGACTGTAGTGCAGAAGGATCATTTCAGAGCACAGAATTTTCAGACTGAGGTGCAGAAGGACTGTTGCAGAGAGCAGTTGTTGGAGACTTGGGTGCAGAAGGACTGTTGCAAAGAGCAGACATTGGAGACTGGGGTGAAAAAGGATCGTTGTAGAGAGCAAAGGTTTGAGACTGGGGTGCAGAATGCTTTTTACAGAGAGAAAGGTTTGGAGAAAGGGTGCAGAAGGACTGTTACAGAGGGAAGAGTTTGGAGACTGGTTGCCTAAAGATCTTACACAGAGCAGAGTTTAGAGACTGAGGTGCAGAACGACTGTTACAGAGAGTAGATGTTGGAGACTGAGGTGCAGAAGGATTGTTACAGAGAGCAGACGTTGGAGACTTGGTCTCAGAGGGACTGCTGCAGAGAGCAGAGGCTGGACGTGGGGTGGAGCAGGACTGTTGTGGAGAGCGCAGGTTTGAGATTTGGGTGAAGAAGAACTGTTTCAGAGAGTACAGGTTGAAGACTGTGTTGCAGTAGGACTGTTACAGAGGCAGAGGTTGGAGACTTTGTTGCAGAAGGACTTTTGCGGAGAGAAGATGTTGGAGACTGCGTTGCAGAAGGACTGCTGCAGAGAGCATAGTTTGTAGACTGAGATGCAGAAGTACTGTTACAGAGAGCAGAGGTTGGAGATTGGGGTGCAGATGGACTGATACAGAAAGCAGAGTTTGGAGACTCGGGTGCAGAAGAAATGTTGCAGAGACCAGAGGTTAGAGAATGGGGTGCAAAAAGCCTGTTACAGAGAGCAGAGGTTGGAGACTGGGGTGCAGAAGGACTGTTACAGACAGCAGAGTTTGGAGACAGGGTTGCAGAAGGATCTTACAGCGAGCAGAGCTTAGAGACTGTGGTACAGCAGGACTGTTACAGAGAACAGAGGTTGGAGACTGGGGTGCAGAAGGATCGTTGCAGAGAACAGAGTTTTCAGACTGAGGTGCAGAAGGACTGTTGGAGAGAGCAGATATTGGAGACTGGGGTACCGAAAGACTGTTGCAGATTGCAGAGTTTGGAGACTGTGGTGTAGAAGGATTGTTGCAGATACACAGGTTTGAGACTTTGGTGCAGAAGGACTGATACAGAAAGCAGAGGTTTAAGACTGGGGAGCAGAACAACCCACACAGAGTGAAGATTTTGGAGACTGCACTACAGGAGGACTGTTACAGAGAGCAGAATTTGGAGACTGGTGTGGAGAAAGACTGTTTCAGAGTGCAGACCTTGGATACTTGGATGCAGACGAACTGTTGCAGAGAGCAGAGGTTGGAGACTGGGGTGCAGAAGAACTGTCGAAGAGAGCAGAGTATGGAGACTGAGGTGCAGAAGGAAAGTTGCAGGGAGCAGAGGTTGGAAACTGTGGTACAGAAGGAATGATACAGAAAGGAGAGGTTGAAGACTGGGGTGCAGAACGACCATTACAGAGAGCAGAGGTTGGAGACTGGGGTGCAGAAGGACTGTTGCAGAGAGCAGACGTTGGAGACTGACTTGCGGAGGTCCTGTTACAGAGAGAAGAGGTTGGAGACTCAGAAGCAGAAAGACTATTACAGAGAGCAGTGTTTAAAGACTGTAGTGCAGAAAGATGATTTCAGAGCACAGAATTTTCAGACTGAGGTGCAGAAGGACTGTTGCAGAGAGCAGTTGTTGGAGACTTGGGTGCAGAAAGACTGTTGCAAAGAGCAGACATTGGAGACTGGGGTGAAAAAGGATCATTGTAGAGAGCACAGGTTTGAGACTGGGGTGCGGAATGCTTTTTACAGAGAGAAAGGTTTGGAGAAAGGGTACAGAAGGACTGTTACAGAGGGAAGAGTTTGGAGACTGGTTGCCTAAAGATCTTACACAGAGCAGAGTTTAGAGACTATGGTGCAGAACGACTGTTACAGAGAGTAGATGTTGGAGACTGAGGTGCAGAAGGATCGTTACAGAGAGCAGAATTTGGAGACTGGGGTGCAGAAGGACTGTTGCAGATAGCAGAGGTTTGAGACTGTGGTGTAGAAGGACGGTTTGAAGGAGACCAGGAGGACTGTTAAAGAGAGCAGAGGTTGGAGACTGGTGTGGAGATGGACTGTTTCAGAGTGCAGACCTTGGTGACTGGGGTGCAGAAGAACTTTTGCAGAGAGCTGAGGTTGGAGACTGGGGTACAGAAGAACTGTCACAGAGAGCAGAGTTTGGAGACTGAGGTGCAGAAGGAATGTTGCAGGGAGCAGAGGTTGGAAACTGTGGTACAGAAGGAATGATACAGAAAGGAGAGGTTGAAGACTGGGGTGCAGAATGACCATTACAGAGAGCAGAGGTTGGAGACTGAGGTACAGAAGGACTGTTACAGAGAGCAGAGGTTGGAGCCTGGGGAGCAGAAGGACTGTTACAGAGAGCAGAGTTTGGAGTCTTGGGAGGATAAGAAATGTTCCAGAGGGCAGATTTGGAAATTTGGGTTCAGAAGGATCTTACAGAGATCAGAGGTTGGAGGCTGGGGTTCAGAAGCATTGTTACAGAGAGTAGATTTTGGAGACTGAGGTGCAGTAGGACTGTTACAAAAAGCAGAGTTGGGAGACTGGGGTGCACAGGGATCGTTGTAGAGAGCAGAGTTTTCAGACTTAGTTTCAGAAGGACTGTTTCTGAGAGCAGATCTTGGAGACTGGGGTACAGAAGGACTTTTTCAGAGAGCAGAGGTTGGAGACTGTGGTTCAGAAGGCCTGTTATAGAGAGCAGAGGTTGGAGACTGGGGTGAAGAATGATTGTTACAGAGATCAGAGTTTGGAGACTGGGGTGAAGAAGAACCATTACAGAGAGAAGAGTTTGGAGACTGCGGGACAGAAGGACTGTTAGAGAGAGCAGAGTTTGGAGACTGTGGAACAGAAGGACTGTTTCAGAGAGCAGAGGTTGGAGACTGGGGAGCAGAAGGAATATTACAGAGAGCAGAGTTTGGAAACTGGGGTGCAGAAGGATCTTACTGAAAGAAGAGGTTGGAGACTACGGTGCCAAAAGACTATTACATAAAGCAGAGTTTGAAGACTGGGGTGCAGAAGGATTGTTGCAGAGAGCAGAGTTTTCAGACTGATGTTAAGAAGGAATGTAGCAGAGAGCAGATGTTGGATTCTCGGGTGCAGAAGACTGTTACATGGAGCAGAGTTTGGAGACTGGGTTGCAGAAGAATCGTTAGAGAGAGCACAGGTTGGAGATTGGGGTGCAGAAGGCCTGTTACAGAGAGCAGAGGCTGGAAATTGGAGTGCAGAAGGACTGTTGCAGAGAGCAGAGGTTGGAGACTGTGGTGTAAAATGATCCTTGAAGAGATTGGAGGTTGAAGACTAAGGTGCAGAAGGATCGCTACAGAGAGCAAAGTTTGGAGACTGGAGTGAAGCAGGAAAGATACAGAGAGCACAGGTGGGAGACTGGGGTGCAGAAGAAATGTTGCAGAGAGCAGAGGTTGGAGACTGGGGTGCAGAAGGACTGTAGCAGGGAGCAGATGTTGGAGACTGGGATGCAGATGGATCCTTTCAGAGAGAAGAGGTTGGAGACTTGGGTTTAGAAGAACTGTTGCAGAGAGAAGATGTTGGAGATTGGGGTGCAGAAGAACTGTTGCAGAGAGCAGAGGTCTGAGACTTAGGTGCAGAAGGACTGTTACAGAGAGCAAAGGTTGGAGACTGGGGTGCAGAATAACTGATATTGAAAGTAGAGTTTGGAGACTGGGGTGCAGAAAGACCGTTACAGACATCACAGTTTGGAGACTGCGGTACAGTAGAACTGTTATAGAGAGCAGAGTTTGGAGCCTGGGGTGCAGCAGTACTGTTGCAGAGAACAGATTTTAGTTACTGGGTTGCAGAAGGACCATAGCACAGAGCAGAGGTTGAAGACTGAGTTGCAGAAGGACTGTTTCAGGGAGCAGTGGTTGGAGGCTGAGGTGCAGATGGTTCATTGCAAAGAGAAGAGGTTGGAGACTGGGGTGCATTAGGCCTGTTACAGAGAGCAAGTTTGTAGATTGGTGTCCAGAAGAACTCTTAAAGAGAGCAGAGGTTGGAGACTGAGATGCAGAAGGATTGTTACAGAGAGCAGAGTCTTGACACTGATGTTCAGAAGGACTTTACAGAGAGCAGAGCTTAGAGACTGGTGTGTAGAAGGATCATTGCAGATAACACAGGTTTGAGACTGAGGTGCCAAAGGATCGATGCAGAGAACCGAGGTTGGAGACTGAGGTGCAGCAGCATCGCTACAGAGAGCAGAGGTTTGAGACTGGTGTGCAGAAGAACAGTTACAGAGAGCACAGGTTGGAGACTGGGGTTAAGAAGAAATGTTGCAGAGAGCAGAGATTGGAGACTGGGGTGCAGAAGAACTGATACAGAAAGCAGAGTGTGGAGACTCGGGTGAAGAAGGACCGCTACACAAAGCAGAGTTTGGAGACTGCAGTACACTAGGACTGTTAGAGAGAGCTGAGTTTGGAGACTGGGGTGCAGAAGGAGTAATGCAGAAAAAAGAGTTTGGGGCCTGGGGTGCCAAAGGACAGTTACAGAGATCACAGATGAAGACTGGGGTGCAAAAGAAATGTTTCAGAGAGCAGAAGTTGGAGACTGTGGTGAAGAAGGACCGTGGAAGAGAGCAGAAGTTGGAGACTGAAGTGTGATGAACTGTTACAGAGAACAGAGTTTGGAGACTGCGGTGCAGAAGAACTGATACAGAAAGCAGACGTTGGAGACTGGGGTGCAAAAGGACCGTTACAGAGAGAAGATTTTGGAGACTGTGGTACAGAAGGACTGTTACAGAGAGCAGAGGTTGAAGACTTGGGTGCAGAAAGACTGATGCAGAGAACAGAGTTTGGAGACTGGGGTTCAGAAGAAACTTTGAAGTGAGCAGAGGTTGGAGATTGAGGTGAAGAAGGATCATTGCAGAGAGAAGAGGATGGAGTCTGGGTGCAGAAGGCCTGTTACAGAGAGCAGAGTTTGGAGACTGGGGTGCAGAAGCACTGTTACAGATAGCACAGTTTCGAGACAGGGTTGCAGAAGGATCTTACAGAGAGCATTTTGGACACTGAGTTTCAGAAGGACTGTTTCAGAGAGCAAAGCTTGGAAACTGGGGTCCAGAAAGATTGTTTTAGAGTGAAGAGTTTTCAGACTAATGTGCAGAAAGACTGTAGTAGAGAGCAGACATTGGATCATGGGGTGCAGAAGGACTGTGACAGAGAGCAGAGTTTGGAAACTGGGGTGCAGAAGAATCATTGCAGAGAGTACAGGTTGGGGACTGGGGTGCAGAAGGCCTGTTACAGAGAGCAGAGGTTGAAGACTGCGGTGCAGAAGGCCTGTTACAGAGAGCAGAGTTTGGAGACTGGGGTTTAGAAGGACTGGTACACAGAGCAGAGTTTGACGAATAAGTTTCAGAAGGATCTTACAAAGAACAGAGTTTGGAGAAGGAGGTGTAGAAGGACTTTTGTAGAGCATAGAGGTTGGAGACTTACGAGCAGAAGGACTGTTGTAGAGAGAAGAGCTTGGAGACTGGTGTGCAGAAGAACAGTTACAGAGAGCACAGGTTGGAGACTGGGGTTAAGAAGAAATGTTGCAGAGAGCAGAGGTTGGAGACTGGGGTACAGAAGGACTGTTGCAGAGAGCAGATTTTGGAGACTGCGGTACAGAAGGACTTTTACAGAGGAGAGGTTGGAGACTGGTGTGCAGAAGGATTGTTACAGAGAGCAGAGGATGGAGACTGGGGTGCAGAATAACTGTTGCATAAAGCAGACGTTGGAGACTGGGGTGCAGAAAGTTCGTTGCAGATAGTAGAGGTTTGAGACTGGGGTGTAGAAGGATTTTGCAGAGAGCAGAGGTTTGAGACTGGGGTGCAGAAGGACTTTTGCAGAGAGAAGAGCTTGGTAACTGAGGTACATAAGGACTGTTACAGAGAGCAGAGGTTGAAGACTGTGGTGCAGAATAACTGATACAGAAAGCAGAGTGTGGAGACTGGGGTGCGGAAGGACCATTACACAAAGCAGAGTTTGGAGATTGCAGTACACAAGACTGTTAGAGAGAGCTGAGTTTGGAGACTGGGGTGCAGAAGGAGTAATGCAGAAAAAAGAGTTTGGAACCTGGGGTGCCGAAGGACAGTTACAGAGAGCACAGATGGAGACTGGGGTGCAAAAGAAATGTTTCAGAGAGCAGAAGTTGGAGACTGGGGTGAAAAAGGACCGTGTCAGAGTGCAGAAGTTGGAGACTGAAGTGTGAAGAACTGTTACAAAGAGCAGAGTTTGGAGACTGGGGTGCAGAAAAACTGATACAGAAAGCAGACGTTGGAGACTGGGGTGCAAAAGGACCATTACAGAGAGAAGATGTTGGAGACTGCGGTACAGAAGGACTGTTACAGAGAGCAGAGGTTGAAGACTTGGGTGCAGAAGGACTGATGCAGAGAACAGAGTTTGGAGACTGGGGTTCAGAAGAAACTTTGCAGAGAGCAGAGGTTGGAGATAGAGGTGAAGAAGGATCGTTGCAGAGAGAAGAGGTTGGAGACTGGGTGCAGAAGGCCTGTTACAGAAAGAAGAGTTTGGAGACTGGGGTGGAGAAGCACTGTTACAGATAGCACAGTTTCGAGACAGGGTTGCAGAAGGATCTTACAGAGAGCATTTTTGAGACTGAGTTTCAGAAGGACTGTTTCAAAGAGCAAAGGTTGCAAACTGGGGTCCAGAAAGATTGTTTTAGAGTGCAGAGTTTTCAGACTAATGTGCAGAAAGACTGTAGAAGAGAGAATACATTGGATCATGGGGTGCAGAAGGACTGTGACAGAGAACATAGTTTGGAGACTGGGGTGCAGAAGAATCGTTGCAGAGAGCACAGGTTGGGGACTGGGGTGCAGAAGGCCTGTTACAGAGAGCAGAGGTTGAAGACTGCGGTGCAGAAGGCCTGTTACAGAGAGCAGAGTTCGAAGACTGGGGTTTAGAAGGACTGTTACACAGAGCAGAGTTTGACGAATGGGTTTCAAAAGGATATTACAGAGAACAGAGTTTGGAGAAGGAGGTGCAGAAGGACTTTTGTAGAGCATAGAGGTTAGAGACTTACGAGCAGAAGGACTGTTGTAGAGAGCAGAGCTTGGAGACTGAGGTCCAGAAGGATTGTTACAGAGATCAGAGTGTGGAGACTGGGGAGAAGAAGAAGTGTTACAGAGAGCAGAGTTTGGAGATTAGGGTGCAGTAGAACTATTAATTGGAGCAAAGGTTGGAGACTGGGGTGTAGAAGGACTGTCTTAGAGAGCAGAGTTTGGAGACTGAGGTGCAGAAAGACTGTTACAAAGAGCAGAGGTTGGAAACTGTGGTGCAGAAAAACCGTTGCAGAGAGCAGAGGTTGGAACTTGGGGAGAAGAAGGATCGTTGCAGAGAACAGATGTTGGAGACTGGGGTGCAGAAGAACTGTTACAGAGAGCATAGGTTGGAGACTAAAATGCAGAAGGACCTTTACAGATTTCAGAACTTTGAGACTGAGTTGGAGTAGGACTTTTACAGAGAGGAGAGTTTGGAGACTGGGGTGCAAAAGATTTCTTACAGAGAGCAGAGTATGGAGACTGGGGTGCAGAAGGAGTTTTACAAAGTGCCGAGTTTGGAGATTGGGGTTCAGAATAACTGTTACAGAGAGCAGAGGTTGGAGACTGGGGTGTAGAAGGTCTCTTACATAGAAAAAAGTTTGAAGACGTACGTGAAGATGAATTTTTAAAGAGAGCAGAGTTTGGACACTGATGTGCAGAAGGACAGTTACAGAGAGCAGAGCTTGGAGACTGGGGTGCAGAAGGAGTGTTGCAGAGAGCAGAGTTTGGAGACTGTGGTGAAGAAGGATCGATGCAGAGAGCAGAGATTGAAAACTGAGGTGCAGAAGGATCGCTACAGAGAGCAGAGGTGGGAGACTGGGGTGCAGCAGGACAGTTGCAGAGAGCACTGTTTGGAGACTGGGGTGAAGAAGAACTGTAGAAGAGAGCAGATGTTGAAGGCTGGGGTGCAGAAGGATAGTTGCAGAGAGCAGAGTTTGGATACTGCGGTGTAGAAGGACTGTTGCAGAGAGAAGAGTTTGAAGACTGGGGTGCAGAAGGACTGTTGCAGAGAGCAGAGGTTGGAGACTCAGGTGAAGAAGGACTGTTACAGAGAGTAGAGGTTGGAGACTTGGGTGCAAAATAAATGATATCGAAAGTAGAGTTTGGAGTCTGGATGCAGAAGGACCATTACAGTCAGCAGAGGTTGGAGACTGCAGTACAGAAGGACTGTTACAGAGAGCAGAGTTTGGAGCCTGGGGTGTACAAAGACTTTTGCTTAGAACAGAGGTTGGAGACTAGGGTGCAGAAGGACTGTTGCAGAGAGCAGATGTTGGAGTCTGAGGAGAAGAAGGATCGTTGTAGAGAGCAGAGTTTTCAGACTGAGGTGCAGAAGGAGTGTTACAGAGAGCAGATGTGAAAGACTGGGGTGTACAAAGACTGTTGCAGAGAGTAGCAGTTGGAGAATGGCGTCCAGAAGGACTGTTGCCGAGAGAAGAGGTTGGAAACTGGGGTGGAGAAGAACTGCTGCAGAGTAGAGGTTAGAGACTGAGGCGCAGAAGAACTGTTACAGAGAGCAGACGTTGAACACTGGTGTGCAGAAGGACTGATACAGAAAGCAGATGTGGGTGACCTGTGTGCAGAAGGACTGTTGCAGAGAGCAGAGGTTGGAGACTGAGGTAGAGAAGGACTGTTGCAGAGAGCAGATGTTGGAGACTGGGGTGCAGAAGGACTGTTGCAGAGAGCAGAGATTGCAGACTTGGGTGAAGAAGGACTATTGCAGAGAGCAGAGGTTGCAGACTGATGTATAGAAAGACTGTTACAGAGAGCAGAGTTTGGAGAATGTGGGGAAGAAGGACTGATACAGAAAGAAGAGGTTGGAAACTGGGCTTCAGAAGGACCCTTACAGAGAACAAAGGTTGGAGACTGCGGTACAGAAGGACTGTTACAGAGAGAATAGGTTGGAGACTGGGGTGCAGAATAAGTGTTGTAGAGAACAAAGGTTGGAGACTGGGGTGCAGATGGACCATTGCAGAAAGCAGAGGTTGGAGATTGGGGCCCAGAAGTACTGTTGCAGAGAGAAGAGGTTGGTGTCTGAGGTGCAGAAGGACTGTTACAGAGAGCAGAGTTTCGAGACCAGGGTGCAGAAGGACTGATACAGAAAGGAGAGTTTGGAGACTGGGTTGCAGAATGACCATTACAGAGAGCAGAGGTTGGAGACTGCAGTACAGCAGTACTGTTACAGAGAGCAGAAGTTGGAGACTGCGGTGGAAAAGGACTGTTACAGAGAGCATATTTTGGAGACTGGGGTGAGGAAGGACTGTTGCAGAGAGAAGAGGTTGAAGACTGGGTTGCAGAAGGACTGCTGCAGAGAACAGAGGTTGCAGAGTGAGGTGCAGAAGGACTGTTACAGAGAGAAGAGTTTGGAGACTGTGGTGAAGAAAGACTAATATAGAAAGCAGAGGTTGGAGACTGGGGTTCAGAAGGACTCTTCCAGAGAAGAGAGGTTGAAGACTGCGGTACAGAAGAACTGTTTTAGAGAACAGGTTGGAGACTGGGGTGCAGAAGGAATGTTACAGAGAGCAGCGTTTGGAAACTGGCGTGCAGAAGGATCTTACAGAGAGGAAAGTTTCGAGACTGGAGTGTAGAAAAAATTTATCAGAGAGCAGACGTTGGAGATTGGGGTGCAAAAGGATCATTGCAGAGAGTAGATTATGGAGACTGGGGTATTAAGGACTGTTCTAGAGAGCAGAGGTTGGAGACTGTGGTGCAGAAGGACTCTTGTAGAGAGCAGTTGTTGATGACTGATGTTCAGTAAAACTGTTACAGAGAGCAGTGTTTGGAGACTGGGGTGCAGGACTGATACTGAGAGCAGAGGTTTTAGACTGTGGTGCAGAAGGACTGTTAAAAAGAGCAAAGTTTAGAGACTTGAATGCAGAAGGCCTGTTACAGAGAGGAGAGGTTGTAGACTGGGGTGCAGAAGGCCTCTTACAGAGAACAGAGGTTGAAGACTGATGTGCAGAAGGACTGTTACAGAGAGGAGAGGTTAAAGACTGGGGTGCAGAAAGACTGTTGCAGAGTGCAGTGTTTGGAGACTGGGGTGCAGAAAGACTGTTGCAGAGAGCAGAGGTAGGAGACTGGCTTGCAGAAGGACTGTTACACAGAGCAGAGGTTGAAGCCTGGCATGCAGAAAGACGGATACAGAAAGCAGAGTTTGTAGACTGGGTTCCAGAAAGACTGATACAGAAAGCAGAGTTTGGAGATGGGGTGCAGAAAGACCCTTACAGAGAACAGAGGTTTGTGACTGTGGTACAGAAGGACTGTTACAGAGAGCAGAGGTTGGAGACTGGGGTGCACAATAAATGTTGTAGAGGAAAGAGTTTGGAGACTCTGGTGCTAAAGGACAATTAAAGAAAGCATATGTTGGAGACTGGGTTTCAGAAGGATCTTATAGAGAGCAGAGTTTGGACACTGAGGTGCAGAAGGACTGTTGCAGAGAGCAGAGTTTCGAGATTGGGGACCAGAAGAACTGTTGCAGAGAGCAGAGGTTTGAGTCTGAGGTGCAGAAAAACTGTTACAGAGAGCAGAGGTTGGTGACTTCCGTGGAAAAGTACTGTTGCAGAGAGCATATTTTAAAGACTGGAGTGATGAAGGACTGTTGCAGACAGCAGAGGTTGAAGACTGGGGTGCAGAAGGACTGTTGCAGAGAGCAGATTTTGCAGAGTGAGGTGCAGAAGGACTGTTATAGAGAGCAGAGTTTGGAGAATTTGGTGCACAAGGACTGATACAGAAAGCAGAGGTTGGAGACTGGGGTGCAGAAGGACCCTTACAGAGAACAGAGTTTGAAGACTGCGGTACAGAAGAACTGTTGTAGAGAACAAGGTTGGAGAGTGGGGTGCAGAGGGACCATTGCAGAGAGCAAATTTTGGAGACTGGGGTGCAGAAGGAATGTTACAGAGAGCAGAGTTTGAAACTGGGGTGCACAAGGATCTTACAGAGAGAAAAATTTGGAGACTGGGGTGCAGAAGGATTGTTGCAGAGAGCAGACGTTTGAGACTGGGGTGAAGAAGGATCATTGCAGAGAGTAGATTATGGAGACTCGGGTACAGAAGGACTGTTCTAGAAAGCAGAGGTTGGAGACTGGGGTGCAGAAAGACTGTTTCAGATAGCATTTGTTGAAGACTGAGGTGCAGAAAAATTGTTACAGAGAGCATGCTTGGAGACTAAGTTGCAGGACTGATACTGAGAGCAGAGTTTGAAGACTGGGGTGCAGAAGGATCTTACAGAGAGCAGAGTTTGGAGACTGAGATGCAGAAGGACTGCTCCAGACAGCAGAGGTTGGAGATTGGGGTGCAGAAGGACTTTTAAAAAGAGCAGAGTTAAGAGACTTGGGTGCAGAAGGCCTGTTACAGAGAGCAGAGGATGAAGACTGAGGTGCAGATGGAGTGTTACAGAGATAGATGTTGAATACTGAGGTGCAAAAGGATCATTGCAGAGAGCAGATGTTGGAGACTGAGGTGCAGAAGGACTGTTGCGGAGTGCAGAGGTTTGAGACTTGGGTGTAAAAGGACTGTAGCAGCGAGCAGAGGATGGGGATTGCGGTGCCATAGGACCTTTGCAGAGAGCAGAATTTGGAGACTGAGGTGCAGATGGCCTGTTACATAGAGCAGAGGTTGGATACTTGAGTGCAGAAGAACTGATAGAAGAAGCAGTGGTTGGAGACTGGGGTTCAGAATACAGTTACAGAGAGAAGAGTTTGGAAATTGCAGTACAGATGAACTGTTACAGAACAGAGATTGGAGACTGGGGTTGAGAAGGACTGTTGCAGAGAGTAGGTTGGAGACTGGGATGCAGAAGGACTTTTGCAGAGGGTAGGGGTTAGAGATTGGGGTGCAGAATACTGAGGCAAAGAAGGACTGTTGGAGATAACAGAGTATGGAGACAGGGGTGCAGAAAGACCGTTGCAGAGAGCAGAGGTTGGAGACTGAGGTGCAGAAGGATTGTTACAGAGAGCAGAGTTTGGAGACTGGGATGCAGAAAGACTGTTGCAGAATGCAGAGGTTTGAGACTGGGTTGCGGAAAAACTGTTGCAGAGAACGGAGTTTGGAGACTTAGGTGCAGAAGCACCGTTGCTGAGAGCAGCGGTTGGAGACTGACGTGAAGAAGGATTTCTACAGAGAGAAGAGTTTGGAGACTGAGGTGCTGAAGAATTGTTACAGAGAGCAGAGGTTTGAGACTGGGGTGCAGATGGATCTTACAGAGAGCAGAGATTGGAGACTGGGGTGCAGAAGGACTGTTATAGAAAGTAGAGTTTGGAGACTTGGGTGCAAAATGACTGTTGTAGAGAGAAGAGGTTGAAGCTGAGGTGCAGAAGGACTGTTGCAGAGAGAAGAGGTTGGAGATGAGTTTCAAAAGGACTGTTACAGAGAGCAGAGTTTTGAGACTGGGGTGCAGAAGGACTGATATAGAAAGCAGAGTTTGGAGACTGCGGTGCAGAAGACCATTACAGAGAGCAGAAGTTGGAGACTGTGGTTCAGAAGGACTTTTACAGAGAGCAGAGGTTGCACACTGGGGTGCACAAGAACTTTTGCAGACAACAGAGGTTGGAGACTGAGGTGTAGAAAGATCGTTGCAGAGAGCAGAGGTTAGAGACTGATGAGCAGAAGCATTGTTACAAAGAGCAGAATTTGGAGACTGGGGTCCAGAAGGACTGTTTCAGAGAGCAGAGGTTAGAAACTGGGTGCAGAAGGATCTTCAAAAGAGCAGAGGTTAAAGACTGGGGTGCAGAATAACTGTTGCAGAGTTCAGATGTTGGAGACTTGGGTGTAGAAGGATCGTTGCAGAGAGAATAGGTTGGATACTGGGGTGCTGGAGGCCTGTTACATAGAGCTGAGTTTGTAGACTGGGGTGCAGGAGGCCTGTTACAGAGAGCAGAGTTTGGAGACTGGGGAGCAGGTGGACTGTTACAGAGAGCAGAGTTTGGATACTGGGTTGCAAAAGGATCTTATATAGAGCAGAGTTTGGAGACTGAGGTGCAGTAGGACTGTTACAGAGAGCAGAGGTTGGAGACTGGGGTGCAGAAGGATACTTGCAGAGAACAGAGTTTTCAGACTGAGGTGCAGAGGGACTGTTGAGAGTGCAGACGTTAAAGACTGTGTTGCAGAAATACGATTACAGTGAGGAGATATTGGAGGCTAGAATGCAGAAGGACTCTTACAGGGAGCAGAGGTTGGAGACTGAGGTGCAGAAGGACAGTTACAGACAGTAGAGTTTAGAGACAAAGGTGTAGAAGGACTGTTGCAGAGAGCAGATGTTGGAGACTGGGGTGTAAAAGAACTGTTGCAGAGAGCAGAGGTTGAGGACTGGAATGAAGAAGGAGTGTTGCAGAGAGCAGAGTTTGGAGACTGATGTGCAGAAGGAATGTTTCAGAGAGTAGAGTTATGAGACTGGGGTGAGGAAGGACTGATACAGAAAGAAGACTTTGGAAACTGGGGTGCATAAGGACCGTTAGAGAGAGCAGACTAGTGTACAGAAGGACTGTGGCAGAGAGCAGATGGTGGACACTGTGGTGCAGAAGGACTGTTGCAGAGAGCAGAGGTTGGAGAATTGGGTGCAGAAGGACTGTTGCAGATAATAGAGGTTGGAAACTTGGGTTCAGATGGACAGTCTCAGAGAAAAAAGTTTGGAGACTGGGGTGCAGAAGGACCGTTGAAAAGAGCAGAGGTGGGAGACTGGGGTGGAGAAGGAATGTTACAGAAAGCAGAGTTTGGAAACTGAGGTGCAGAAGGATCTTAGAGAGAACAACGTTTGGAGACTGGGGTGCAGGAGGACTGTTTCAGAGAGAAGACGTTGGAGACTGGGGTGCAGAAGAATCATTGCAGAGGGAACAGGTTGAAGACTGGGGTGCAGAAAGACGGTTTCAAAATGCAGAGTTTGAAGACTGCGGTACAGAAAGACTGTTACAGAGAGCAGAGTTTGGAGAGTGGGTGGCAGAAGTCATGTTACAGAAAGCAGAGTTTGGAGAAAGTTGTGCAGAAGGACTGTTACAGAGTGCAGAGTATAAAGACTGGGTTGTAGAAGGATCTTACAAAGAGCAGAGTTGGGAGAATGAGGTGCAGAAGGATGGTTACAGAGAGCAGAAGTAGGAGACTGTGGTGCAGAAGGGTCCTTGCAGTGAGTAGACTTTTCAGAGTGAGGTGCAAAAGGACTGTTGCCGAGAGCAGATATTGGAGACTTGGGTGTAGAAGGACTGTTGAAGAGAGCAGAGGTTGAAGACTTTGGTGAAGAAGGATTGTTGCAGAGAGCAGAGGTTGGAGACCAGTTGGCAGAAGAACTGTTACAGAGAGCATAGTTTGAAACTAGGTTGCAGAAGGATCTTATAGAGAGCAGAGGTTGCAGACAGGGGTGCAGAAAGATTGTTAGAGAGAGCAGAGCTTGGAGACTGTGGTCCAGAAGGAATCTTGCAGAGAGCAGACCTTGGAGACTGGGGTTCAGAAAGATCGTTGCAGAAAGCAGAGTTGGAGACTGGGGTGTAGAAGGACTGTTGCAGAGAGCAGATGTTGGAGACTGGGGTGCAGATGGACTGTTGCAGAGAGCAGAGGTTTGAGAGTGCGGTTCAGAAAGACTGTTGCAGAGAGCAGAGGTTGGAGAATGAGGTGCAGAAAAACTGTTACAGAGAGCAGAGTTTGGAGACTGGGGTGCAGAAGGACTGTTACAGAGAGCAGAGGTTGGACACTGGGGTTCAGATGGATCTTACAGAGAGCAGAATTTGGAGACTGTGGTGCAAGAGGACTGTTGCAGAGAGCAGAGGTTGGAGACTGGTGTGAAGAATAATCTTTGCAGAGAGAAGTGTTTGGAGACTAGGGTGCAGACGGCCTGTTACAGAGAACAGTGGTTGAAGACTGGGTTGCAGAAGTCCTGTTGCAGAGAGCAGAGGTTGGAGACTGTTGTGCAGAAGGACGATTACCGAGTGCAGAGTTTAAAACCTGGGTTGCAGAAGTATCTTACAGAAAGTAGAGTTGGGAGACTGAGGTGCAGAAGGTTAGTTGCATACAGCAGAGTTTTCCCACTGAAGTGCAGAATGACTGTTGCAGAGAGCAGATATTGGAGACTGGGGTGCAGAAAGACTGTTGCAGAGAGCAGACATTGGAGACTGGGGTTAAGAAGGATCGTTTCAGAAAGCAGAGGTTGGAGACTGGTGTGCAGAAGGAATGTTACAGAGAGTAGAGTTTGGAGACTGGGTTTTAGAAGGATGGTACAGAGAACAGAGGTTGGAGACTGTAGTGCAGAAGGACTGTTAAAGAGAGTAGAGGTTAGAGACTGAGGTGCAGAAGGATCGTTGCATAGAACAGAGGTTAAAGACTGGGGTGCAGAATGACTGTTGCAGAGAGCAGAGTTTTGAGACTGGTGTGGAGAGAATAGTTGCAGAGAGAAGAATTTGGAGACTTGGGTGCAGAAGGTCTGTTACAGAGAGCAGTGGTTGCAGACTGGGTTGATGAAGGATCTTACAGAGAGCAGAGATTGGAGACTGAGGTGCAGGGGAACTGTTACCGAGAACAGTGGTTGGAGACTGGGGTGCAGAAGGATCCTGAAAAGAGCCAAATTTTCAGACTGAGGTGCAGAAGGACTGTCACAGAGAGCATAGGTTAGAGACTGAGGTTTAGAAGGACTGTTACAGAGAGCAGAGTTTGGAGACTCAGGTGCAGAAGAACTTTTACAGGAAGCAGATTTTGGAAATTGGTGTGCAGAAGGACCGTTAAGGAGAGCAGAGTTTGGAGACTGCTGTATATGACTGTTACCGAGAGCAGAGGTTGGAGACTGGTGTGCAGAAGGACTCTTACATAGAGCACATGAGACTGAGGTGCAAACGAATAGATACAGAGAACATAGGTTGGAGACTGGCGTTCAGACAGACTGATACACAAAGCAGAGTTTGGAGACTGAAGTGTAGATGGACCGTTACAAAGAGCAGATCTCAGAGACTGGGGAGCAGAATGACTGTTGCAGAAGACAGAGGTTGGAGACTGGGGTGGATAAGGAATGTTACAGTGAGCAGAGTTTTCATACTGAGGTGCAGAAGGACTGTTGCAGAGAGCAGATGTTGGAGACTGTGGTGCAGAAAGATCATTGCAGAGAGCAGAGTTTGGAGACTGGGGTGCAGAAGGACTGTTGCAGATAGCAGAGTTTGGAGACTGGGGTGCAGAAGGACTGTTGCAGAGAGCAGATGTTTTAGGCGGGTTTGCAGAAGGACTGTTACAGAAGGCAGAGGTTGGAGACTGAGGTGCACAAGGACTGTTACAGAGAGCAGATTTTGGAGACTGGGTTGCTGAAGAACTGTTACAGAGAGCAGAGGTTGGAGACTGGGGTTCAGATGGATCTTACCGAGAGCAGAGATTGGAGACTGGGGTGCAAACGGACTTTTGCAGAGAGTAGATGTAGGAGACTTTGGTGGAGAAGAATCGTTGCAGAGAGAAGAGGTTGGAGACTGGGGTGCAGAAGGCCTATCACAGAGAGCAGAGTTTGGAGACTGGTTTCCAGAAGTCCTGTTACAGAGAGCAGAGGTTGGAGACTGTTGTGCAGAAGGACTTTACAGAGTTCAGAGTTTAAAGACTGGGTTGCAGAAAGATAAATCAGAGACCACAGTTAAGAGACTGAGGTGCAGAAGGACTGTTTCAGAGAGCAGAGGTAGAAGACTTGGGTGCAGAAGGGTCGTTACAGAGAGCAGAGTTTTCAGACTGAGGTGCAGAATGACTGTTTCAGAGAGTAGATGTTGAAGACTGGGGTGCAGAAGGTCTGTTGCAGAGAGCAGATGTTTGTAACTAGGGTGCAGAAAAACTGTTGTAGATAGCAGAGGTTGGAGACTGGGGTGCAGAAGGACTGTTGCAGAGAGCAGAGTTTGGAAAATGAGGTGCGGAAGTCCTGCTACACATAGCAGAGTTTAAAGACTCTGGTGCAGAAGGACTGTTACAGAGAGCAGAATTTGGATACAGGGGTGCAGAAGAATCTTACAGAGAGTAGAAGCTGGAGACTGAGGCGCAGAAGGACTGTTGCAGAGATCAGAGGTCGGAGACGTGGATGCAGTAGGATCATTGCAGAGAGCAGAGGTTAAAGACTGGGGTGCAGAAGGACTGTTGCTGAGAGTATTGCTTTAAGACTGGGTTGCAGAAGGATCGTGCAGAGAGCAGAGGTTTCAGACTGAGTTGCAGAAGGACTGTTACAGAGAGCAGAGGTTGGAGACTGAGGTGCAGAAGGCCTGTTACACTAAGTAGAGGTTGGAAATTGGGGTGCAGAAGGGCCGTTACAGAGACCAGGATTTGGAGACTGCAGTATAGAAAAACTGTTACAGAGAGCAGAATTTGGAGACTGGGGTGCACAAGGAATGTTACAGAGAGAACAGGTTGGAGACTGATTTGCATAAGGATAGATACAGAGAACAGAGATTTGAGACTGGGCTTCAGAAGGACTGATACAGAAAGCAGAGTTTAGATACTGGAGTTCAGAAAGACTCTTGCAGAGGACAGAGGTTGGAGACTGGAGTGCCGCAGGACACTTGCAGAAAGCAGAGGTTAAAGACTGGGTTGGAAAATGAATGTTACAGAGAGCAGAGTTTGGAAACTGCAGTGCAGAAGAATCTTACAGAGAGAAGAGATTGGAGACTGTGTTGCAGAAGGACTGTTGCAGAGAGCAGAGGTTGGAGAGTGGGGTGCAGAAGGACTGTTGCAGAGAGAAGAGTTTGGAGACTGGAGTGCAGAAAGACTGTTGCAGAGAGCAGCGGTTTGAGACTCAGGTGCAGAATTCCTGTTACATAGAGCAGAGTTTAAGGACTGAGGTGCAGAAAGACTGTTGCAGAGAGCAGAGATTGGAGACTGGGGTTCAGAAGGACTGTTGCAGAGAGCAGAGGTTGGAGACTGGGCTGCAGAAAGACTGTTGCATAGAGCAGAGGTTGGAGACTGAGGTGCAGAAGGACTGATAGATAAATCAGAGATTGGAGTCTGCAGTGTAGAAGGACTTTTGCAGAGAGCAGAGATTGGAGACTGAGGTGCAGAATTTCTTTTACGTACAGAAGCTGTTGGAGACTGGGGTGCAGAAGGATTGTTTCAAAGAGCAGAGCTTGGAGTCTTGGGTGCAGAAGGATCTTACAGAGAGCAGAAGTTGGAGACTGAGGTGCAGAAGTACTGTTGCAGAGATCAGAGGATGGAGACTTGGGTGCAGTAGGATCATTTCAGAGAGAATTGGTTGGAGACTGGGGGTGCAGAAATATCGTTGTAGAGAGCAGAGTTTGGAGACTGCCGTGCAGAAGGCCTGTTACAGACAGGAGAGGTTGGAGAGTGGGGTGCAGAAGTACTGTTATAGAGAGCAGTTTTAGGAGAGTGGGTTGCTGAAGGATCTCACAAAGAGCAGAGTTTGGTTACTGAGGTGTAGGTGGACTCTTACAGAGAGCAGTGGTTTGCGACTGGGTTAGAAGGATCATGCAGAGAGCAGAGGTTTCAGACTGAGGTACAGAAAGACTGCTATAGAGAGTAGAGTTTTGAGACTGAGGTCCAGAAGGACTGTTACAGAGATCAGAGTTTGGAGACTGAGGTGCAGAAGGACTGTTACAGAGAGCTGAGGTTTGAGACTTTTGTGCAGCAGGACTGTTACAGAGTACAGAGTTCAAAGACTGGGTTGCAGAAAGATCTGAAAAGACCAGAGTTGGGAGACAGAGGTGCAGAAGGACTGTTAAAGAGAGCAGATGTAGGAGACTGGGGTGCAAAAAAGTCGTTGCAGAGAGAATAGTTTTCAGACTGTAGTGCAGAAGAACTGTTGCAAAAAGCAGATGTTGGAGACTGGGGTGCAGAAGGATTGTTACAGAGAGGAGAGGTTGGAGACTGGAGTGCATAAGGATCTTACAGAGAGCAGAGGTTGGAGACAAAGATGCAGAAGGACTTTTGCCAAGAGCAGAGTTTTGAGACTGTTGTGGAGAAGAATCATTGCAGAGAGAATAGGTTGGAGACTGGGTTTCAGAAGGCCTGTTACAGAGAGCAGAGTTTTGAGACTGGGTTGCAGAATTCTTCTTACAGCGAGCCGAGGTTGGAAACTGTTATTCAGAAAGACTGTTACAGAGAGCAGAGTTTGGAGACTGGGATTCAGAAGGGTCTTACAGAGAGCAAAGTTACAAGACTGAGGTGCAGAATGATCGTTGCAGAGAGCAGAGTTTTCAGACTGAGTTGCAGAAAGACTGTTGCAGAGAGCAAATTTTGGAGACTAAGGTTCAGAAGTACTGTTTTATAGAGCAGAGGTTGGAGACTGGTGTGAAGAAGGATCAGTGCAGAGAGCAGAATTTGGAGACTGTTGTGCAGAAGGACTGTTACAGAGAGCAGAGTTTGTAGACTAGGTTGGAGAAGGTTCCTACAGAGAGTAGAGGTTTGAGACTGAGGTGCAGAAGGAACGTTGCAGAGTACAGAGTTTTGAGACTGAGGTGAAGAATGATTGTTACAGAGACCAGAGGTTTGAGACTGGGTTGCAGAAGGGGTGTTGCATAGAGCAGAGGTTGGAGACTGGGGGAAAAAGGACTGTTGCAGAGAGTAGACTTTGGAGACTGTGGTGCAGAAGGACTGTTACAGAGAGCAGAGGTTGGAGACAGGGGAGCAGAAGGATCTTATAGAGAGCAGAAATTGGAGACTGAGGTACAGAAGGACTCTTGCAGAGATCAGAAGTTGGAGACTGGGGTGCAGTAGGATCATTGCAAAGAGCAGAGGTTTGAGACTGGCATGCAGAAGGCCCACTATAAAGAGCAGAGTTTTGAGACTGGCGTGCAGAAGGCCTGTTACAGAGAGGAGAGGTTGGAGACTGGGGTGCAGAAGGACTTTTACAGAGAGCACAGTATGGAGACTGGTTTGCTGAAGGAACGTACAGAGAGCAGAGGTTGGAGACTGAGGTGCACGAGGACTGTTACAGAGAGCAGTGGTTGGAAACTGGGGTGCAGAAGAATCTGGAGAGCAGAGGTTTCAGACTGAGGTGCACGTGGACTGTTACAGAGAGCAGAGGTTTGAGACTGAGGTGTAGAAAAACTTTTACAGAGAGAAGAGTTTAGACACTGAGGAGCAAAAGAACTGTTACAGAAAGCAGAGGTTGGAAATTGGAGGTGCAAGAGGACCGTTACAGAGAGCAGAGGTTGGAGACTGCCGTATTAAAGGACTGTTACAGAGAGCAGAGTTTGGAGACTGGAGTGCAGAAGGACTGTTACAGAAAGCACAGGTTGGAGACCGAAGTGTAGAAGGATAGATACAGAGAGCAGAGGTTGGAGACTGGGGTTCAGAAGGACTGATTAAAAAAGCAGAGGTTGGAGACTCCGTTGCAGAAGGACCCTTACAGAAAACAGAGTTTGGAGACTACAGTACATAAGGAGTGTTACAGAGAGCAGATGTTGGAGACTGGGAAACAGAAGGAGTGTTACAGAGGACAGACGTTGAAGACTGGGGTGCCGCAGGACCCTTGCAGAAAGCAGAGGTTGGAAACTGCAGTGGAGAAGGAATGTTAGAGAGAGCAGATTTTGGAAACTGGAGACCAGAAAAATCTTACAGAGAGATGATTTTGGAGACTGGCGTGCAGAAGTACTGTTGTAGAAAAAGACGATAGAGACCGGAGTCCAGAACGATATTTGCAGAGAGCAGAGTTTGGAGACTGGGGTGTAGAAGGACTGTTGCAGAGAGCAGATGTTGGAGACTGGGGTGCAGAAGGACTGTTGCAGAGAGAAGAGGTTGGTAACTGGAATGCAAAAGACTGTTTTAGAAAGCAGAGGTTAGAGACTGAGGTGCAGAAGGACTGTTACAGAGAGCAGCGGTTGGAGACTGGGGAGCAGAAGGACTGTTGCCGAAAGCAGAGGTTGGATACTGAGGTGAAGAAAAACTCATAGAGAGAGCAGATGTTGGAGACTGGGGTGCAAAAGGACTGATGCAGAAAGCAGAGATTGGATTATGGGGTGCAGAAAGACCGTTACAAAGAGCAGAGGTTAGAGACTGCAGTACAGAAGGACTGTTGCAGAGAGCAGAATTTGGAGATTGGGGTACATAAGGACTGTTGCAGAGAGTAGATGTTGGAGACTGAGGTGCAGAAGTCCTTTTACATAGAGCAGAAGTTGGAGACTGGGCTGCAGAAGGATCGTTGCAAGGAGTAGAGCTTGGAGACAGGAGTGCAGAAGGATCTTACAGAGAGAAGAAGTTGGAGACTGAGTTGCAGAAGGAGTGTTGCAGAGATCAGAGGCTGGAGACTGGGGTGCAGAAGGACTGTTACAGAGAGCAGAGGTTGGAGACAGGGGTGCAGAAGGATCTTACAGAGAGCAGAATTTGGAGACTGAGGTACAGAAGGACTCTTGAAGAGATCAGAAGTTGGAGACTGGGGTGCAGTAGGATCATTGCAAAGAGCAGAGTTTTGAGACTGGCATGCAGAAGGCCCACTATAGAGAGCAGAGTTTTGAGACTGGCGTGCAGAAGGCCTGTTACAGAGAGCAGAGTTTGGAGACTTGCGTGCAGAATGCCTGTTACAGAGAGGAGAGTTTGGAGACTGGGGTGCAGAAGGACTGTTATAGAGAGCAGAGTTTAGAGACTGGGTTGCTGAAAGATCTTACAGAGAGCAGAGGTTGGAGACTGAGGTGCACGTGGACTGTTACAGAGAGTAGTGGTTGGAGACTGGGTTGCTGAAGGATCTTACAGAGAGCAGAAGTTGGACACTGAGGTGTAGAAAAACTGATACAGAGAGAAGAGTTTATAGACTGAGGTGCAGAAGGACTGTTACTGTAAGCAGAGGTTGGAAATTGGGGTGCAGAAGGACTGTTACAGAGACCAGGATTTGGAGACTGCGGTATAGAAAAACTGTTACAGAGAGCAGAGTTTGGAGACTGGGGTGCAGAAGAAATGTTACAGAGAGAACAGTTTGGAGACTGAGGTCTAGAAGTATATATACAGAGAACAGAGGTTTGAGACTGGGCTTCAGAAGGACTGATACAGAAAGCAGAGTTTGGAGACTGGGTTGCAGAAGGACCGTTACGGCTAGCAGAGGGTGGAGACTGCATTTCAGATGGACTGTTTCAGAGAGCATTTGTTGGAGCCTGGGGAGAAGAAGGACTGTTGCAAAGGACAGAGTTTGGAGACTGGGGTGCCACAGGACACTTGCAGAAAGCAGAGGTTAAAGACTGGGTTGGAAAAGGAATGTTACAGAGTGTAGAGTTTGGAAACTGGAGTGCAGAAGAATCATAGGAAGAGCAGAGTTTGCAGACTGTGGTGCAGAAAGACTGTTGCAGAGAGCAGAGGTTTGAGACTGGGGTGCAAAAAGACGGTTACAGAAAGCACAGGTTTGAGACTGGGGTGCAGAAGGATAGATACAAAGCGCAGAGGTTGGAGAATGGGGTTCAGAATGACTGATATGAAAATTATAGTTTAAAGACTGGGTTGCAGAAGGACCGTTACAGAGAGCAGAGGTTGGAGACTTCGGCACAGAAGGACTGTTACAGAGAGCAGATGTTGGAGACTGGGGAGAAGAAGGACTGTTACAGAGGACAGAGGTTGGACACTGGGGTGCCGCAGGACCTTCGAAGAAAGCAGAGAGTACAGACTGGGATGGAGAAGGAATGTTAGAGACAGCAGATTTTGGACACTGGCGTGCAGAAAGATCTTACAGAGAGCAGAGGTTGGAAACTGTGGTGCAGAAGGCCTGTTGCAGAGAGCACACGTTGGAGCCTGGGTTCCAGAAGGATCATTGCACAGAGCAGAATTTGGAGACTGGAGTTAACAGGACTGTTGCTGAGAGCAGAATTTAAAGAATGGGGTGCAATGGACTGTTGCAGAGAGCAGAGGTTGGAGAATGGGGTGCAGAAGGACTGTTACGGAGAGCAGAGTTTGGAGACTGTGGTGCAGAAGGACGGTTACAGAGAGCAGAGGTTAGAGACTGGGGTGCAGAAAGAAAGTTACAGACAGCAGAGTTTGGAGACTGGGGTGCAGAAGGACTGTTTCAGAGAGCAGAGGTTGTCGACTGTGGTGCAAAAGGACTGTTGCAGCGAGCAGAGGTTTGACACTGGTGTGGAGAAGAATCGTTGCAGAGAGAAGAATTTGGAGACTTGGGTGAGCTGGTCTGTTACAGAGAGCACTGCTTGGAGACTGGGTTGATGAAGGATCTTACATAGAGCAGAGTTTAGAGACTGAGGTGCAGGGAACTGTTACTGAGAGCAGTGGTTGGAGACTGGGGTGCAGAAGGATCGTGCAGAGAGCAGAATTTTCAGACTGAGGTGCAGAAAAACTGTTGCAGAAATCAGAGGTTGGAGACTGGGGTCCAGTAGGATCATTGCAGAGAGCAGAGGTTGGAGACTGGGGTGCAGAAGGCCTGTTACAGTGAGCAGAGTTTGGAGACTGCAGTACAGAAGGACTCTTACACAGAGCAGAGGTTGGAGACTGTTGTGCAGAAGGACGGTTACAGAGTTCAGAGTTTAAAGTCTGGGTTGCAGATGGATCTTACAGAGATCAGAATTGGGAGACTGAGGTTCAGAAGGATATTACAGACAGCAGATGTAGGAGACAGGATGCAGAAGGTTTGTTGCAGACAGCAGAGTTTTTAGACTGAGGTGCAGAAGGACTGTTGAAGAGAGCAGATTTTGGAGACTGGGGTGTAGAAGGACTGTTGCAGAGAGCAGAGGTTGGACACTGGTGTGAAGAAAGACTGTTACAGAGAGCAGAGTTTTGAGACTGGGTTTTAGAAGGATCCTACAGAGAGCAGAGTTTGGAGACTGAAGTGCAGAAGGACTGTTACAGAGAGTAGCGGTTAGACACTGAGGTGCAGTAGGACCCTTCAGAGAAGAGAGTTTGGATACTGAGGTGCAGAAGGATTGTTACAGAGAGAAGAGTTTGGAGAATGGGTGCAGAAGGTCTGTTGCATAGAGCAGAGGTGGGAGACTTGGGTGCAGAAGGACTGTTGTCGAGAGCAGAGGTTGGAGACAGAGGTGCAGAAGGACTATTAGAGAGAGCAGATGTTGGAGACTAGAGTGCAGAAGGACTGATGCAGAAAGCAGAGATTGGATTCTGGGGTGCAGAAAGACAGTTACAGAGAGCAGAAGTTAGAGACTGCAGTACAGAAGGAATGTTGCAGAGAATAGAAGTTCGAGTTTCGTGTGCACAAGGATCGTTGTAGAGAGCAGAGGTTGGAGACTGGGATGCAGAAGGCCTGATACAGAGAGCAGAGTTTGGAGACTGGCTTGCAAAAGGCCTGTTACAGAGAGGAGAGCTTGGATACTCAGGTGCAGAAGGACTGTTATAGAGAGCAGAGTTTAGAGACTGGGTTGCTGAAGGATCTTACAGAGGGCAGAGTTTGGAGACTGAGGTGCAGATGGACTGTTACAGAGAGCAGTGGTTGGAGACTGGGGTGCAGAGTATTGTGTAGAGATCAGAGGATTCAGACTGAAGTTCAGAAGGACGGTTACAGAGAGCAGAGGTTAGAAACTGAGTTGTAGAAGGACTGTTACAGAGAGCAGAGTTTGAAGACTCAGGTGCAGAATGACTGTTACAGGTAGCAGAGTTTGGAAATTGAGGTGCAGAAGGACCGTTAAAAAGAGCATAGGTTGGAGACTGCGGTATAGGACTGTTACCGAGAGCAGAAGTTGGAGACTGGGATGCAGAAGGACTCTTAAAGAGAGAAGAAGTTGGAGACTGGGGTGCAGATGGACTGATACAGAAAGCAGAAATTGGAGTCTGGGGTGCAGAAAGACCGTTACAGAGAGCAGATGTTGGAGACTGCAGTACATAAGGACTGTTGCAGAGAGCAAAGTTTGGAGACTGGTGTGCAGAAGGACTCTTACAGACAGCACAGGTTGGAGACTGAGGTGCAGCAGGATAGATACAGAGAACAGAGTTTGGAGACGGGGTTAAAATTGACTGATACAGAAAAAAGAGTTTTGAGACTGGGGTGTAGATGGACTATTACAGAGAGAAGATCTCGGAGACTGGGGAGATTAATGACTGTTGCAGAGGACAGAGGTTGGAGACTGGGGTGGAGATGGAATGTTACAGAGAGCAGAGTTTGGAAACTGGAGTTCAGAAGGATCTTAAAAAAAAAACAGAGGTTGGAGACTGTGGTGCAGAAGGACTGTTGCAGAAAGCAGACATTGGATATTGGGGTCCAGAATGATCGTTGCAGAGAGCAGAGTTTGGAGTCTAGGGTGCAGAAGGACTGTTGCAAAGGCAGATGTTGGAGACTGGGGTGGAAAAGGAGAGTTGCAGAGAGCAGCGTTTGGAGACTGGGGTGCAGAAGGACTGTAACAGAGAGTAGAGGTTGGAGACTGGGATTCACATGGATCGTACAGAGAGCAGAGTTTGGAGACTGGGGTGCAAAAGGACTGTTACAGAGAGAAGATGTTGTAGACTTGGGTGGAGAAGCATCGTTGCAGAGAGAAGAGGTTGGAGACTGGGGTGCAGAAGGCCTTTTACAGAGAGCAGAGTTTGGAGACTTGGTTGCAGAAGTCCTGTTACAGAGAGCAGAGGTTGGAGACTGTTGTTCAGAAAGACTGTTACAGAATACAGAGTTTGAAGACTGTGTTGCAGAAGGATTATAAAGAGAGCAGAGTTGGGAGAATAAGGTGAAGAAGGACTGTTACAGAGAGCAGAAATAAAAGACTGGGGTGCAGAAGGGTAGTTGCAGAGAGCAGAGTTTTCAAATTGAGGTGCAGAAGAAATGTTGCAGAGAGCAGATGTTGGAGACTGGGGTACAGAAGGTCTGTTGCAGAGAGCAGATGTTGGTAACTAGGGTGCAGAAAGACTGTTGTAGAGAGCAGAGGTTGGAGACTGGGGTGCCGAAGAACTATTGCAGAGAGCAGAGGTTGGAGACTGAGGTACCGAAGTCCTCTTACAGAGAGCAGAGGTTGGAGTCTTGGGTACAGATGGACTTTTAAAGAGAGCAGAATTTGGGTATGGGGGTGTAGAAGGATCTTACAGAGAGCCGAATTTGGAGACTGAGGTGCAGAGGACTGTTGCAGAGATCAGAGTTTTGAAACTGGGGTTCAGTAGGATCATTGTAGAGAGCAGAGGTTTGAGACTGGGGTGCAGAAGAATCGTGCAGAGAGCAAGGTGTCAGACTGAGGTGCTGAAAGACTGTTACAGAGAACAGAGGTTGGAGACTGAGGTGTAGAAAGACTGTTACAGAGATCAGAGTTTGGAGACTGAGGTGCAGAAGGACTGTTACAGAAAGCAGATGTTGTAAATTGGGGTGCAGAAGGACTGTTATACAGACCAGAGTTTGGACACTGCGGTATAGAAAAAGTGTTATGGAGAGCAGAGGTTGGAGACTGGGTTGCAGTTTGACTGTTACAGAGAGAAGTGGTTGAAGATTGGGGTGCTGAAGGATCGTGCAGAGAGCAGAAGTGTCAGACTGAGGTTCCAAAGAACTGTTACAGAGAGCAGAGGTTCGAGATTGAGGTGTAGAAAAACTGTTAGAGAGAGCAGAGTTTGGATACTGAGGTGCAGAAGGACTGTTACAGAGAGCACAGTTTGGAGACTGCTGTGCAGAAGGACTGTTACAGGAGAAGATGTTAGAGACTGGGGAGCAGAAGGACTGTTTAAGAAGACAGAGCTTGGAAACTGGGGTTCTGCAGGACACTTGCAGAAAGCAGAGATTAAAAACTGGGGTTGAGAAGGAATGTTACAGAAAGCAGAGTTTAGAATCTGGAGTGCAGAAAGATCTTACAGAGAGCAGAGGTTGGAGACTTTGGTGCAGAAGGACTGTTAATGAGAGCAGAGTTTAAAGACTGCCGTGCAGAAGGACTGTTGCAGAGAGTAGAGGTCTGAGACTGGGGTGGAGAAGGACTGTTGCAGAGAGCAGAGGTTGTAGACTGGAGTGCAGAAGGACTGTTGCAGAGAGCAGAGGTTGGAGACTGAGGTGCAGAAGTCCTGTTACAAAGAGCAGAGATTGGAGACTGAGGTGCAGGAGGATTGTTACAGAGAACAGAATTTTAAGACTGGGGGGTAGAAGGACTGTTGCAGAAAGCAGAGGTTGAAGACTGGGGTGCAGTAGGATCATTGCAGAGAGCACTGTTTCAGAGAGCAGAGATTTGAGACTGGGGTGCAGAAGGACTTTTCCGAGAGCAGAGGTTGGAGACTGAGTTGAGGAAAAACTGATAAGAAAGCAGAGATTAGAGTCTGTGGTTCAGAAAGACCTTTACAGAGAGAAGAAGTTGGAGACTGCAGTACAGAAAGTCTGTTGCAGAGAGCAGTGTTTGGAGACTGAGGTGCAGAAGGACTGTTGCAGAGAGCAGAGATTAAAGACTGAGGTGCAGAAGTTCTTTTACATCGAGAAGAGTTTGGAGACTGGGGTGCAGAAGGATCGTTTCAAGGAGCAGAGCCTGGAGACAGGGGTGCAGAAGGATCTTACAGAGAGCAGAAGTTGGAGACTGAGGTGCAGAACGACTGTTGCAGAAATCAGAGGTTGGAGACTGGGGTGCAGTAGGATCATTGCAGAGAGCAGTTGTTGGAGACTGGGGTGCAGAAATATCGTTGCAGAGAGCAGAGTTAGGAGACTGGCATTCAGAAGGCCTGTTACAGAGAGGAGAGGTTGGAGACTAGGTGCAGAAGGACTGTTACAAAGAGCAGAGTTTGAAGACTGGGTTGCTGTAGGATCTTACAGAGAGCTTCAGGAGGACTGTTGCAGAGAGCAGATGTTAGAGATTGGGGTGCAGAAGGACTTTTGCAGAGAGCAGAGGTTGGAGACTGCGGTGCAGAAGTATAGTTAAAAAGAGCAGAGGATGGAGACTGGGGTGCCTAAGGACCTTTACACAGAGCAGACTTTGGAGACTGCGGGAAAGAAGGACTGTTACAGAGAGCAGAGGTTAGAGACTGTGGTAAAGAACGAGTGTTACAGAGAGCAGAGGTTGGAGACTACGGAGCAGAAGAACAGTTACAGAGAGAAGAGATTGGAGACTGGGGAAATATTACAGAGAGCAGAGTAAAACTGGGGTGCAGAAGGATCTTACAGAGAGCAGAGGTTGGAGACTTAGGTGCAGAAAGACTTTTACAAAAAGTAGATTTTAAAGACTGGGGTGCACATGGATCGTTGCAGAGAGCAGAGTTGTCAGACTGAGATGCAGAAGAACTGTTGTAGGGAGCAGATTTTGGAGACTGGGGTGCAGAACGACTTTTGCAGAGAGCAGAGTTTGGATACTGGGGTGCAGAAAGATTGTTACAAAGATCAGAGTTTGGTAACTGAGGTGAAGAAGGATTTTTACAGAGAACAGAAGTTTGACCCTGGGCTGCAGTCGGACTGTTGCAGAGAGCAGAGGTTGGAGACTTTGGTGCAGAAGGACTGTTGCAGAGAGCAGAAGTTGGAGTCTGGTGTGCAGAAGGATCGTTGCAGATAGCAGAAGTTTGAGACTGGGGTGCAGAAGCACTGTTACAGAGAGTAGACTTTCGAAACTGAGGTGCAGATGGATCGTTGCAGAGAGCTGAGTTTGGAGACTGAGGTGCAAAAGGACTGTTACAGAGAGCAGAGATTGAAGACTGGGGTGCAGAAGGATCCTTGTAGAGAACAGAGTTTTCAGACTGACTTGCAGAAGAACTAAAAGAGCAGAGTTTATAGACAAAGTTGCACAAGGATCTTACTGAGAGAAAAGGTTGTAGAGCGAGGTGCAGCAGGACTGTTACAGAGAGCAGAGGTTGGAGACTGGGGTGCAGAAGGATCCTTGTAGAGAACAGAGTTTTCAGACTGAGGTGCAGAAGGACTTTTGCAGAGAGCACATGTTGAAGACTGGGGTGCAGAAGGACTGTTGCATAGAGCAGATGTGGGTCACTGGGGTTCAGAAGGATAGTTGTAGAGAGCAAAATTTTGAGACTGAGGAGCAGAAGAATTTTTATAGAGAACAGAGTTGGGAGACTGGGGTGCAGAAGGCCTGTTACAGAGAGAAGAGTATGGAGAAGGTGTTCAGAAGTACTTTTACATGTAGTAGTTTTTGGAGACTGAGGTGCAGAAGGATCGTTGCAGAGAACAGAGGTTGGAGACTAAGGTGCAGAAGGATTGTTACATAAAGCAGAGGTTGGAGACTGGGATGCAGAGGGACTGTTGTAGAGAGAAGAGGCTGGACACTGGGGTGTATAAGGACTGTTGCTGAGAGCACAAGTTCAGATTGGGGTGCAGAACGACTGTTGCAGAGAGCAGAGGTTCGAGACTGGGTTACAGTAGGACAGTTACAGAGGAAGAGGTTAGAGATTTGGTGAAGAAGGACTGTTGCAGAGAGCAGATGTTGGAGAATGAAATGCAGAAGAACTGTTGCAGATAGCAGAGGTTGGAAACTGGGGTGAAGAAGGACTGTTTTAGCGAGCAGGTGTTGTAGACTTGGGTGCAGAAGGACTTTTGCAGAGAATAGAATTTGGAGGCTGAGGTGCAGAAGGACTGTTTCAGATAGCAGAGGTTGGAGACTGGGCTTCAGAAAAACTGATACAGTAAGAAGAGTTTGGAGACTGGGGTGCAGAATGACTGTTGCAGAGACCAGAGTTTGTAGACTGAGGTGCAGAAGCACTGTTACAGAGAGCAGAGGTTGGAGAATAAGGTGCAAAAGGCCTGTTACAGAAAGCAGAGGTTGGAGACTGGGGTGCAGAAAAACTCGTACAGAAAGCAGGGTTTGGAGATAGGGTTGCAGAAAGATCTTACAGAGAGCAGAGGTTGGAGACTGAGGTACAGCAGGACTGTTACAGAGAGCAGAGGTTAAAGAATGGGGTGGAGAAGGCCTGTTACAGAGACCAGAGAGGAGATATTGGATACTGCACTACTGGAGGACTGTTACAGAGAGCACAGGTTGGAGACTGGTGTGGAGAAGGACTGTAGCAGAGAGCAGAGGATGAAAACTGGGGTGGGGAAGGATCGTTGTAGATAGCAGAGTATTGAGACTGGTGTGCAGAAGGACTGTTACAGAGAACAGAGTTTGGAGAAGGGGTGCAGGAGGACTGTTACACAGGGCAGAGTTTCGAGACTGAGGTGCAACAGAAGTATTACAGAGAGCAGAGTTTGGAGACTGGGGTGCAGAATTATCATTGCAGAGAACAGCGTTTTCAGACTGAGGTGCAGAAGGACTGTTACAGAGAGCAGAAGTTGAAGATTAAAGTACAGAAAGACTGCTTCAGAGTGCAGATTTTGGAGACTGGGGTGCACAAGGATCATTGCAGAGAGCAGAGTTTTCAGACTGAGGTGCAGAAGGACTGTTGCAGAGAGCAGAGTTTGGAGACTCGGGTGCAGAAAGACTTTTACAGAGAGCAGATGTTGGAGACTGGGGTGGAAAAGGATTGTGGCAGGGAGAAAAGGTTGGATACTGAGGTGCTTAAGGACTCTTGCAGACAACAGAGGTTGGAGAATGGGGTGCAGAAGGTCCGTTGCAGAGAGCAGAGTTTGGAGACTGTGGTACAGAACGACAGTTAGAGAGAGCACAGGTTGGAGACTGCAGTAGAGAAGGACTGTTACAGAGAGCAGAACATAGAGACTGGGAAGCAAAAGGACTGTTAAAGAGAGCAGAGGTTGGAGACTGGGTACCAGAAAGACTGTCACAGAGAGCAGAGTTTGGAAACCTGGGTGCAGAAGGATCTTACAGAGAGCAGAGGTTGGTGACAGGGGTGCAGAAAGACTGTTACAGATAGCAGCGGTTGGAGAATGACGTGCACAAAGACTGTTACAGAAAGCAGAGTTTGGAGACTAAGGTGTATAAGGATCGTTGCAGAGAACAGAGTTTTTAGACTGAGGTGCAGAATGACTGTTGCAGAGAACAGATGTTGTAGACTGGGTGCAGAAGGACTGTTGCAGAGAGCAGAGGTTGGAGACTGGGGTTTAGAAGGACTGTTGCAGAGAGCAGAGTTTTGAGACAGGGTTGCAGAAGCATCTTACAGAGATCAGAGTTTGGAGACTGAGGTGCAACTGGACTGTTAGAAAAAGCAGTGTTTTGAAATTGGGTGCAGAAGGATCGTCGAAGAGGGCAGAGTTTGGAGACTGGGTTGCAGAAGGATCGTACAGAGATCAGAGTTCGAAGACTGAGGTGCAGAAGGCATGTTATAGACAGTAGACGTTGCAGACTGAGGTGCAGAAGAACCGTTGCAGGGAGCAGAGGTTGGAGCCTGGGGTGTAGAAGGAGTGTTGCAGGTAGCAGGTGTTGGAGACTTGGGTGCAGAACGACTGTTGCAGAGAGAAGAGTTTGGAGACTGAGAAGCAGAATGACTGTCAAAGGGAGTAGAGGTTGGAGACTAGGGTGCAGAAGGACTGATTCAGAAACAGAGGTTGGAGTGTGGTGTGTAAAAGGACTGTTACAGAAAGCAAAGTTTGGAGACTGCAATACAGGAGGACTTTTAGAGAGAGCAGATGTTGCAGACAGTGGAGTAGAAGAACTGTTGCAGAGAGTAGAGGTTAAAGACTGGGCTGCAGAAGAACTGTTGAATAGAGCAGAAGTTGGAGACTGAGGTGCAGTAAGAATGTTACAGAGATCAGAGGTTTGAGACTGGGGTGCAGAAGTACTTATACAGAAAGAAGAGGTTGGAGACTGGGGTGCAGAATTAAGGTTACAGAGAAGAGAGATTGGAGACTGCAGTACATAAAGACAGACAGCAGTGTTTAAAGACTAGGGTAAAGAAGGACTGTTGCAGAGAGCAGATGTTGGAGACTTTGGTTCAGAAGGACTGTTGCAGAGAGCAGAGGTTGGAGACTGAGGTGAGGAAGGATCCTTGCATAGAGAAGAGGTTGGAGACTGGGGTGCAGTAGGCCTGTTACAGAGAGCAGAGAATCGAGACTGGGGTGCAGAAGGAATGTTACAGATAGCACAATTTCGAGACTGGGTTGCAGAAGGATCTTACAGAGAGCATTTTGGAAACTGAGGTTCAGAAGGACTGTTACAGAGAGAAAAGTTTGGAAACTCGGGTGCAGAAGGATTTTTGCAGAGAGCAGAGGTTTGAGACTGAGGTGCAGAAGGACTGTTATAGAGAGCAGATGTAGGATCCTGGGGTGCAGAAGGACTGTTGCAGAGAGCAGAGTTTGGTGACTAGGGTGCAGAAGGCCTGTTACAGAGAGCAGAGGTTGAAGAATGGGGTGCAGAAGGACTGTTACAGATAGCACAGTTTGAAGACTGGGGTGCAGAAGGATCCTTGCAGAGAGCAGAGGTTTCAGAATGAGGTGCAGAAGGACTTTAACAGAGAGCAGGGTTTGGAGTCTGAGATGTAGAACGACTGTTACAGAAACTAGAGGTTGGCAATTGGTGAGCAGAAGGACCATTACAAAGAGAAGAGGTTGGAGACTGCGATACAAAAGGACTGTTACAGAGAGCAGAGTTTGGAGAATGGGTAGAAGTAGGATCTTTGCAGAGAGCAGATGTTTGAGGCTGGGTTGCAGAAGTTCCATTACAGAGAGCAGAGGTTGGAGATTGTGGTGCAGAAGACCTGCACAGAGAGCAGAGGTTGGAGACTGGGGTGCAGAAGGATTGTTACAGAGAGCAGAGTTTGGAGACTCAGGTGCAGAAGGACTGTTACAGAGAGCAGAGGTTCGAGACTCGGGTGCAGAAGAACTTTTACAGAGAGCAGAGTTTGGAGACTGGGGTTCATAAGGCCTGTTACAGAGAGCAGATGTTGATTACTGAGGTACAGAAGGACTGTTATAGAGGGCAGAGGTTGGAGACTGAGGTACAGAAAGATTGGTACAGAGAGCAGAGGTTGGAGACTGAGGTGCAGAAGGACTGTTACAGAGAGCAGATGTTGGAGACTGGGGTACAGAAAGATCATTGCAGAGAGCAGAGGGTGGATACTGAGGTGCAGAAGGATTATTGCAGAGAGCAGAGGTTGGAGAATGGGGTGCAGAAGGATCTTTACAGAGAGCAGAGGTTGGAGACTGGGGTCAGAAGGACAGATACGGAGAACACAGTTTGGAGACTAGGGTGCAGAAGGATCGTTGCAGAGAGCAGAGGTTGGAAACTGAGGTGCAGAAGGATCGTTTCAGAGAGCAGAGGTTGGAGACTCAGGGGCAGAAGGATCGTTACAGAGAGCAGAGGTTGTAGACTGGGGTGCCGAATGACAGTTACAGATAGCACAGTTTTGAGATCTGAGTGTAGAAGAAATGTTGCATAGAGCAGAGGTTGGAGACAGGCGTGCAGAAGAACTGTTGTAGAGAGTAGAGGTTGGAGATATAGGTGCAGAAGGACTGATACAGAGAGCAGAGGTTGGAGACTGGACTGCAGAAGGACCATTACAGACAGTAGAGTTTGGAGACTGCAGTACAGAATAACTTTTACAGAGAGCACAGGTTGGATACCGGAGTGCAGAACGACTGTTGCAGAGAACAGATTTTGGAGACTGCCGTGCAGAAGAGTCTTACAGAGAGTAGAGGTTGGAGACTGCGTTGCAGTAGGACTGTTGCACAGAGCAGAGGTTGGATACTGGCGTGCAGAAGAACTGTTACAGAGAGCAGAATTTGGAGACTGCGGTGCAGATGGATCTTACAGAGCGTAGAGGTTGGAGACCTCGGTGCAGAAGGACTGTAGCAGAGAGCAGAGTTTGAAGACTGGGGTACAAAAGGACTGTTACAGGGAGCAGAGGTTGGAGACTGTGGTGCAGAAGGATCTTACAGCGAACAGTGGTTGGAGACTGGGGTGCAGTAGGACTGTTGCAGAGAGCAGAGGTTGGAGACTGGGTTGTAGAAGGACTGTTACAGATAGCACAGTTTCGAGACAGGGTTGCAGAAGGATCTTACAGAGAGCCTTTTGGGGACAGAGGTGCAGAAGGAGTGTTACAAAAGCAGAGGTTACAGACTGGGGTGCAGAAGAATTGTTGCAGAGAGCAGCGTTTTTAGACTGAGGTACAGAAGGATAGTTACAGAGAACACAGTTTGGAGACCTAGGTGTAGAAGAAATGTTGCAGAGAGCAAATGTTGGATGCAGGGGTGCAGAAGGACTGTTACAGAGAGCAGAGTATGTAGACTGATTTGCAGAATAATCGTTGCAGAGAGCATAGGTGGAGACTGGGCTGCAGAAGAATCATTATAGAGAGCAGAGGTGGGAGACTGGTGTTCACAAGGACTTTTACAGAGAGCACAGGTTGGAGACTTGGGTGCAGAAGGAATGTTGCAGAAAGCAGAGGTTGGAGACTGGGGTGCAGAAGGACTGTTGCAAAGAGCAGAATTTGGAGACTGAGATGCAGAAGGACTGTTACACAGAGAAGACTTTGGAGACTAAGGTGAAGAATTATGATACAGAAAGCTGAGGTGGGAGACTGGGGTGCAGAAGTACCATTACAGAGAGCAGAGGTTGGAGACTGGGGGGCAGAAGGCCTGCTACAGAGAGCAGAGGTTTGAGACTGGGTTGCAAAAGGATTGTTGTAGGGAGCAGAGGTTGGAGCCTGGGGTGAAGAATGACTGTTACAGAGATCAGAGTTTGGAGATTGGTGTGCAGAAGGATCTTACAGAGAGCAGAGCCTAAAGAGTGGGGTGCAGACGAACTGGTGCACAGAGAAGAGGTTGCAGACTGGTGTGCAGAAGGATTGTTACAGAGAGCAGAGTTTGGAGACTGAGGTGCAGAAGAAATGTTACCGAGAGCAATGGTTCGAGACTGGGGTGCAGAAGGATTTTTCCAGGGAAAAGAGGTTGTAGACTGTCATGCTGAAGTACTCTAGTAGACAACAGAGGATGGAGAATGGGGTGCAGAATGACCGTTACAGAGAGCAGATGTTGGAGACTGAGGTTCAGAAGGATTGTTACAGAGAGCAAAGTTTGGAGACTCGGGTGAAGAAGGACTGTTTTGGAGATCGGAGTTTGGAGACTGGGGTGCAGAAGGATCTTTCATAGAGCAGATGTTAAAGACTGCGGTTCAGAAGAACTGTTGTACAGAGAAGAGGTTTGAGACTGGGGTGCAGAAGGACTGTTACAAAGAGCAGAGTTTGGAGACAGGGTTGCAGAAGGATCTTACAGAGAGCAGAGGTTGGAGACTGAGGTGGAACAGGACTGTTACAGAGAGCAGAGTTTGGAGACTGGGGTGAAGAAAAATCGTTGCAGAGAACCGAGTTTTCAGACTGAGGTGCAGAGGGACTGTTGAAAATTACAGAGGTTTGAGACTGGGGTGCAAAAGGACTGTTGCAGAGATCAGAATTTGGAGTCTGAGGTGCAGAAGGAGTGTTACAGAGAGCAGAGGTTGGAGACTGTGGTTCAGAAAGACTTATACAGAAAGCAGAGGTTTGAGACTAGGGTGCAGAAGGACCGTTGCAGAGAGCAGAGTTCGGAGACTGCAATACAGTAGGACACTTACAGAGAGTAGAGGTTGGAGAATGGTTTATAGACGAATTGTTTCAGAGTGCAGATGTTGGAGACTGTGGTTCAGAAGAACTGTTGCAGACAGCAGAGTTTGGAGACTGGGATGCAGAAGAACTGTAGCAGAGAGAAGACGTTGAAGACTGAGGTGCAGAAAGAATGTTACAGAGAGCAAAGGTTGGAGACTGGGGTGCAGAATTACTGATAAAGAAAGCAGAGGTTGAGACTGGGGTGCAGAAAGACCGTTACAGAGAGCAGAGGTTTGAGACTGTGTTACAGAAGGACTGTTGCAGAGACTAGAATTTAGAGAATGGGGTGCAGAAGGACTGTTACAGAGAGAAGAGGTTTAGAGAATGGGGTTCACAAGTAAGGTTGCAGGGTTCAGAGGTTGGAGACAGAGGTGCAGGAGGACCGTTACAGAGAGCAAATGTTGGACACTGGGGTGCATAAAGATCGTTGTAGAGAGCAGAGGTTGGAGACAGGGGTGCAGAACAACGGTTGCAGAGAGAAAAGGTTGGAGATGGAGGTGCAGAAAAATAGTTACAGAGAGTAGAGTTTGAAGACTGGGGTGCAGAAGGATCGTTGAAGAGAGCAAAAGTTGGATGCTGAGTTGCAGAAGAATCATTGAAAACAGCAGAGGTAGAGACTGGGTTGCAGAAGGATCGTTACAGAGAGAAGAGGTTGGAGACTGCAGTGCAGAAGGACTGTTACAGAGAGCACAGGTTGGAGACTGGGGTGCAGAAAGAATGTTGCAGAAAGTAGAGGTTGGAGACTTGGGTGCAGAAGGACTGTTGCAGAGAGCAGAAGTTGGAGACTGAGATGCAGAAAGACTGTTACACAGAGCAGATGTTGGAGACTCCGGTGAAGAATTATGATACAGAAAGAAGAGGTGTGAGACTGGGGTGCAGAAGGACCGTTACAGAGAGCAGAGGTTGCAGACTGGCGTGCAAAAGAACTGTTTAAGAGAGCAGAGTTTGGAGACTGGGGAGCATAAGGCCTGCAACAGAGAGCAGATGTTGGAGACTGGGTTGCAGAAGGACTGTTATAGAGAGCAGAATTTTGAGGCTGGGTTGCAGAAGGATCTTACAGAGAGCAGTGGTTGGTGACTGTGGGGCAGGATTAATATTACAGAGAGAAGTGATTGAAGACTGGGGTGCAGAAGAATCGTGCAGAGAGCAGAGGTTTCAGACTAAGGTGCAGAAGGACTGTAAAAGAGAGCAGAGTTTGGAGACTGAGGTGCATCATGACTGTTACAGAGAGCAGAGTTTGGTGACTGAGATGCAGAAGGACTGTTACAGAAAGCAGAGGTTTGAAATTGGGGTAGAGGGACCTTTACAGAGAGCACAGGTTGGAGACTGCGGTATATAAAGACTGTAACAGAGCGCAGAGGTTGGAGAATATGGTGCAGAAGGATTGTTACGGAGAGCAGAGGTTAGAGACTGGGGTGTAGAAGAACTGTTGCAGAGAGCGGAATTTGGAGACTGAGGTGCAGAAGGACTGTTGAGGAGAGGAGACGTTGGAGACTGGGGTTCAGAAGTATCGTTGCAGAGAGCGGAGTTTGGAGACTGAGGTTCAAAAAGACTATTACAGAGAGCAGAGGTTGGATACTGGGGTTCAGAAGGCCTGTAACGGAGAGCAGAGTGTGGAGAAGGGCTCTAGAATGACTGTTAAGGATAACAGAGTTTGGAGACTGGGTTGAAGAATGATCTAACAGAGAGCAGATATTGGGGACCCAGGTGCAGAAGGACTGTTACAGAGAGTAGAGGTTGGAGACTGTTTTTCAGAAGGACTCTTAGAGAGCAGAAGTTGGAGACTGGGGTGCACAAGGACTGTTGCAGAGAGCATAGGTTGGAGACTGAGGTGCAGAATCTTGTTACATAGAGCAGAGGTTGGACACTGGGGTGCAGAATGATCGTTGAAATAAGCAGAGCTTGGAGACAGGGGTGCAGAAGGATCTTACAGAGAGCAGAAGTTGGAGACTGAGTTGCAGAAGGACTGTTGCAGAGATCAGAGGTTGGAGACTGGGGTGCAGTAGGATTATTGCAGAGATCAGAAGTTGGAGACTGGGGTGCAGAAGGATCATTGCAGAGAGCAGAGTTTGGAGACTGGTGTGCAGAAGGCCTGTTACAGAGAGGAGAGGTTGGAGACTGGGGTGCAGAAGGACTGTTATAGAGAGCAGAGTTTGGAGACTGAGTTCCTGAAGGATCTTAGAGAGAGCAAAGTTTGGAGACTGAGGTGAAGGTGGACTGTTACACAGAGCAGTGGTTCGAGACTGGCGTGCAGAAGGATCGTGCAGAGAGCAGAGGTGTCATACTGAGATGCAGATGGACTGTTACAGAGAGCAGAGGTTGAAGACTGAGGTGTAGAAGGACTCTTACAGAGAGCAGAATTTGGGGACTGAGGTGCAGAAGGACTGTTACAGAAAGCAGAGGTTGGAAATTGGGGTGCAAAAGGACCGTAAGAAAGCCCAGAGTTTAGATACTGTGGTATAGAAAAACTGTAACAGACAGCAGAGGTTGGATACTGAGGTGCAGAAGGACCGTTACAGAGAACAGAGGTTGAAGACTGCGGTACAGAAGGACTGTTACAGAGAGCAGAGGTTGGATACTGGGGTGCAAAAGCATCTTACAGAGAGCAGAATTTGGAGACTGAGGTGAAGAAGGACTGTTGCAGAGATCAGAGTTTGGAGAGTGGGGTGCAGTTGGATCATTGCAGAGAGCTGATGTTGGAGACTGAGGTACAGAATAATCGTTGCAGAGAGCAGATTTTGGAGACTGGGGTGCAGAAGGCCTGCTACAGAGAGCAGAGTATGGAGAATGGCTTGAAGAAGGCCTGTTACAGAAAGGAGAGGTTGGAGACTGAGGTGCAGGTGGACTGTTACAGAGAGCAGTGTTTGAAGACTGTGGTGCAGAAGAATCGTGCAGAGAGCAGAGTTGTGAGACTGAGGTGCAGAAGGACTTTTACAGAGAGCAGAGGTTGGACACTGAGGTGTAGAAGGACTGTAACAGAGAGCAGAGTTTGAAGAATGAGGTGCAGAAGGACTGTTACAGAAAGCAGAGGTTGGAAATTGGAATGCAAAAGGACCGTTTCAGAGACCAGAGTTTGGAGACTGTGGTATAGAAAAACTGTTAAAGAGAGCAGAGTTTGGAGACTGGGGTGCAGAAGCAATGTTACAGAGAGCACAGGTTGGAGACTGGGGTGCAGAAAGATAGATACAGAGAGCAGAGGTTTGAGACTGGGGTTAAAAGGACCGTTACAGAGAGCAGATGTTGGAGACTGGGGAGCAGAAGGACTGTTGCAGAGAATAGAGTTTGAGACTGGGGTGCCACAGGACACTTGAAGAAAGCAGAGGTTAAATACTGGGGTGAAGAAGAAATGTTACAGAGAGAAGAATTTGGAAACTGGAGTGCAGAAGGATCTTACAGAGAGCAGAGTTTGGAGACTGTGGTGCAGAAGGACTGTTGCAAAGAGCAGAGATTGGAGACTGAGGTGCAGAAGTCCTGTTACATAGAGCAGAGCTAGAAGAAAGGGTTGCAGAAGTATCTTACAGAGAGCAGAAATTGAAGACTGACCATCAGAAGGAGTATTGTAGACATCAGAGTTTGAAGACTTGGGTGCAGTAGGATCATTGCAGAGAGCAGAGTTTGGAGACTGGGGTGCAGAAGGATCATTGCAGAGAGCAGAGTTTGGAGACTGGCGTGCAGAAGGCCAGTTACAGAGAGGAGAGTTTGGAGACTGGGGTGCAGAAGGACTGTTATACAGAGCAGTGTTTGGAGACTGGGTTGCTGAAGGAGCTTACAATGAGCAGAGGTTGGAGACTGAGGTGAAGGTGGACTGTTACAGAGAGCAGAGGTTGGAGACTGTGGTGTAGAAGGACTGTTTCAGAGAGGAGAGTTTGCAGACTCAGGTGCAGAAGGACTGTTACAGAAAGCAGAGTTTCGAAATTGGGCTGCAGAAGGACCATTACAAAGCCGAGGTTGGAGACTGCGGTATAGGTCTGTTACCGAGAGCAGAGGTTGGAGACTGGGGTGCAGCAGGACTCTTACATAGAGCACAGGTTGGTGACTGAGGTGCAGAAGAATAGATAAAGAGAACAGAGTTTGGAGACTAAGGTTCAGACAGACTGATACAGAAAGCAGAGATGGAGACTGGGGTGTAGAAAGATCGTTACAGAGAGCAGATCTCAGAGTCTGGGGAGCAGAAAAACTGTTGCAGAGGACAGAGATGGAGACTGGGGTGGAGAAGAAATGTAACAGAGAGCAGAGTTTGGAAACTGTAGTGCAGATAGATCTGAGAGAGAAGAGGTTGGAGGCTGTGGTGCAGAAGGACTGTTGCAAAGAGCAGACATTGGAGACTGGGTTTCAGAAGGATCGTTCAAGAGAGCATATTTTAGAAACTGGGGTGACGAAGGACTGTTACACAGAGCAGAGTTTGGAGACTGAGGTGCAGAAGGCCTTATAGAGAGAGCAGAGTTTGGAGACTGGGGTGCAGAAAGACTGTTACAGAGAGTAGAGTTTGGAGACTGGGGTTCAGATGGATCTTACAGAGAGCAGAGTTTGGAGACTAGGGTTCAAAAGGAGTATTGCAGAGATTAGATGTTGGAGACTGGGGTGGAGAAGAATCATTGCAGAGAGAAGAGGTTGGAGACTGGGGTGCAGAATGTCTGTTACAGAGAGCAGAGGTTGGAGACTGTTGTGCAGAAGGAATGTTACATAGTGTAGAGTTTAAAGACTGGGTTGCAGAAGAATCTTACAGACAGCAAAGTTGGGAGACTGAGGTGCTGAAGGACTGTTACAGGGAGCAGAGGTTGAAAACTGGGGTTCAGAAAGGTCGATGCAGAGAACAGTATTTTGAGACTGAGGTGCAGAAGAACTGTTTTAGAAAGCAGATGTTGGAGACTGGGGCACAGAAGGACTGTTGCAGAGAGCAGAAGTTGGAGACTCGGATGCAGAAGGACTGATACGGAGAGAAGATGTTGGGTACAGATGTGCAGAAGGATCTTACAGAGAGCAGAATTTGGAGACTGAGGTGCAGAAGGACAGTTGGAGAGATTAGAGGTTTGAGACTGAGGTGCAGTAGGATCACTGCAGAGAGTAGAGGTTGGAGACTGGGTGCAGAAGGATCGTTGCAGAGAGAAGATATTGGAGACTGGGGTGCAGAAAACCTGCTACAGAGAGAAGAGTTTGGAGTCTGGCGTGCAGAAGGCCTGTTACAGAGAGGAAAGGTTGGAGACTGGGGTGCAGAAGGACAGTTATAGAGAGCAGAGTTTGGAGACTGTGTTGCTGAAGGATCTTACAAAGAGCAGAGGTTGGAGACTGAGGTACAGGTGGACTGTTACAGAGATGAGGGTTTGGAGACTGGGGTGAAGAAGGATCCTGAAGAGAGCCGAGGTGTCAGACTGAGGTGTAGAAGGACTATTGCAGAGAGCAGTTTTTGGAGACACGGGTGCAGAAGGACTGTTTCAGAGAGTAGACGTTGAAGACTGGGGTGAAGAAAGATCGTTGTAGAGAGCAGAGGTTTTAGACTGGAATGCAGAAAAACTGTTACAGAGAACAGAGGTAAAAGACTGGGGTGCAGAAGGCCTGTTACAGAGAGAAGAGTTTGGAGAAAGGGTGCAGAAGGACTCTTACATAGGGAAGAGTTTGGAGACTGGGTTACAGAAAGATCTTAAACAGAGCAGAGGTTAGAGACTGAGGTGCAGAACGACTGTTACAGAGAGCAGAGTTTGTAGATTGGTGACCAGAAGAACTGTTACAGAGAGCAGAGGTAGGAGAATGGGGTGCAGAAGGTATGTTACAGAGAGCAGAGTTTGGAGACTGAGGTGAAGGAGAATTTTTACAGAGAGCAGAGTTTGGACACAGATGTGCAGAAGGACTGTTACAGAGAGCAGAGCTTAGAGACTGGGGTGCAGAAAGATTGTTGCAGAGAGCAGAGGCTGGAGACTTAGGTGCAGGTAAATTGCTACTAGAGCAGAGGTTAAAGACTGGGGTTCAGCAGGACAGTTGCAGAGAGCACTGGTTGGAGACTAGGGTGCAGAAGAAATGTTGCAGAGAGAAGAGGTTTGAGACTAGTGTTAAGAAGGACTGTAGAAGAGAGCAGAGGTTGGAGACTGGGGTGAAGAAGGACTGTTGCAGAGAGCAGATGTTGGAGACTGTGATGCAGAATGATCGTTGCAGAAAGCAGAGTTTGGAGAGTGGGGTGTAGAAGGACTGTTGCAGAGACAAGAGCTTGGAGACTGGGGTTCAGAAAAAAATGTTGCATAGAGCAGAAGTTGGAGACTGAGGTGCAGAAGGACTGTTATAGAGAGCAAAGTTTGGAGACTGGGGTGAGTAAGGATCTGACAGAGAGCAGAGGTTGGAGAATGGGGTGCAGAAGAACTGTTGCAAAGAGCAGAGGTAGGAAAGTGAGGTGCAGAAGGACTCTTACAAAGAGCAGCGTTTGGAGACTGGGGTGCAGAATAACTGATATGGAAAGTAGACTTTGGAGACTGGGATGCAGAATGAACGTTAAAGACAGCAGAGTTTGGAGACTGCGGTGCAGAAGGACTGTTACAGAGAGCAAAGTTTGGAGGCTGGGGTGCAGAAGGACTCTTACTGAGAGCAGAGTTTGGAGACTGGGGTGCAGAAGAACTGATTCAGAAAGCTGATGTTGGATACTGGGGTGCAGAAGGACCATTACAGAGAGCAGAGTTTTGAGACTGCGGTACAGAAGGACTGTTACAGAGAGCAGAGTTAGGATACTGGTGGGCAAAAAGACTGGGGTGAAGAAGGATCGTTGCAAAGAGCAGAGGTTTCAGACTGAGGCTTAGTAAGACGGTTACAGAGAGCAGAGTTTGGAGACTGGTGTGCAGAAGGACCGTTGCACAGAGCAGATGTTGGAGACTGGGGTGCAGAAGGACTGTTACAGAGAGCAGACGTTAAAGACTGAGGTGCAGAAGGATTGTTACAGAGAGCAGAGTTTGAATATTGGGGTGCAGAAGGACAATTACAAAGAGCAAAGTTTGGAGACTGATGTTCAGAAGGACTTTTTCAGAGAGCACAGGTTGGATACTGTGGTGCAGAAGGACTGTTACAGAGAGCAGATGTTGGAGACTGGGATGCAAATGGATCTTACAGATAGCAGAGTCTGAAGACTGGGGTGCAGAATAACTGTTGCAGAGAGCAGAGTTCAGAGACTGAGGTGCAGAAGGATCGTTGCAGAGAGAAGAGGTTAGAGACAGTGGTGCAGAAGGGCTTTTTCAGAAAGCAGAGTTTGGCAATTGCGGAGCAGAAGAACCGTTACAAAGAGAAGAGGTTGGGGACTGCAATACAAAAGGACTGTTATAGGGAGCAGAGGTTGGAGACTGGATAGAAGAAGAATCACTGCAGATTGCAGATGTTAGAGACTGGGGTGCAGAAGGACTGTCACAGAGGGTGGAAACGGAGGTGCAGAAGGATCGTGGCAGAGAGAAGAGTTTGGAGACTGGGGTGCTGAAAGACTGTTACGGAGAGCAGAGGTTGGAGACTGGGGAGCACAAGGACTGTTGCAGAGGACAGAGGTTGGAGACTGGGGTGCCACAGGACATTTGCAGAAGGCAGAGGTTAAAGACTGGGGTGGAGAAGGAATGTTACAGAGAGCAGAGTTTTGAAACTAGAGTGCAGAAGGATCTTACAGAGAGCAGAGTTTGGAGACTGTGGTGCAGAAAGTTTGTTACAGAGAGAAGTGGTTGGAGACTGGGGTTCAGAAGGACTGTTGCAGAGAGTAGAGGTTGGACATGAGGTGCAAAAGGACTGTTGCTGAGAGCAGAGGTTGGAATCTGATTTGCAGAAAGACTCTTACAGAGAGCAGAGTATGGAGACTGGGGTGCAGAATGATTGTTAGAGAGAGCAGAGGTTGGAGACTGTTTTGCAGAAGGACTGTTGCAGAGATCAGAGGTTAAAGACTGTGGTGCAGTAGGTTCATTGCAGAGAGCAGAGGTTGGAGACTGGAGTGCAGAAGGATCTTTGAAGAGAGCAGATTTTGAAGACTGGGGTGCAGAAGGCCTGCTACAGAGAGCAGAGTTTGGAGACTGAGGTGCAGAAACATTGTTACAGAAACTAGAGGTTGCAAATTGGGGTGCAGAAGAAACATTACAGAAACCAGAGTTTGGAGACTGCGGTATACAAAAACTGTTACAGAGCGCAGAGGTTGGATACTGGGGTACAGAAGGACTGTTGCAGAAAGCAGAGGTTGGAGACTGGGGTGCAGAAGTACTGATTCAGAGAGCAGAAGCTGGAAACTAGGGTGTAGAAGGACTGTTGCAGAGAGCAGATTTTGTAGACTGGAGTGCAGATGGACTGTTGCAGAGAGCAGAGGTTGGAGACTGAGGTGCAGAAGGAATGTTACAAAGAGCAGAGTTTGGAGACTGGGGTGCAGAAGGACTGTTACAGAGAGCAGAGGTTGGATACTAGGGTTCAGATGGATCTTACAGAGAGCAGAGGTTGAAGACTGGAGTGCAAATGGACTGTTGCAGAGAGCAGAGGTTGGAGACTGAGGTGCAGAAAGATCGTTGCAGAGACCAGAGCTTGGATACTGAGGTGCAGTAGACTGTTGCAGAGAGCAGAGGTTGTAGACTGAGTTGCAGAAGGAATGTTACAGAGAGTAGAGATTTTAGATTTGGGTTCAAAAGGCCTGCTACAGAGAACAGAGTTTGGAGACTGGGGTGCAGAAAGACTGTTACAGAGAGCAGAGTTTGGAGACAGGGTTGCAGAAGCATCTTAAGGAGAGCAGAGTTTGGAGACTGAGGTGCAGCAGAAGTTTTACGGAGAGCAGAGTTTGGAGACTGGGGTGCAGAAGGATCATTGCAGATCACAGAGTTTTCACACTGTGGTGCAGAAAGACTGTTGCAGAGAGCAGTTTTTAGAGACACGGGTGCAGAAGGAATGTTGCAGAGAGTAGACGTTGGAGACTGGGGTAAATAAAGATCGTCCTAGAGAGCACAGGTTTGAGACTAGGGTGCAGAAGGACGGTTACAGAGAACAGAGGTTGAAGACTGGGGTGCAGAAGGCCTGTTACAGAGAGAAGAGTTTAGAAAAAGGGTGCTGAAGGACTGTTACAGAGAGAAGAGTTTAGACACTGGGTTACAGAAAGATATTACACAAAGCAGAGGTTAAATACTGAGGTGCAGAACGACTGTTACAGAGAGTAGAGGTTGGAGACTGAGGTGCAGAAACATTGTTACAGAGAGCAGAGGTTGGAGACTGGGGTGCAGAAGGACTGTTGCAGAGAGCAGATATTGGAGACTGGGGTGCAGAACGACTGTTGCAGAGAGCAGAGATTGGAGACTGGTGTGCAGAAGGATCGTTGTAGGGAGCAGAGGTTTGAGACCGGCATGCAGAAGAACTGTTACAGAGAACAGAGGTTGAAGAAGGTGTGCGGAAGGACTGTTCCAGAGGGCAGAGTTTACAGACTGGGTTGCATAAGGATCTTACAGAGAGAATATGTTGGAGACTGAGGTGCAGAAGGACTGTTACAGAGAGTAGAGTTTAGTGAGTGAGGTTCAGAAGGACGGTTGTAGAGAGAAGTGTTTGGAGACTGGGGTGCAGAAGGATTGTTACAGAGAGCAGAGGTTGGAGATTGGGGTGCAGAAGTACTGTTGCAGATAGCAGAGTTTGGAGACTGGGGTGCAGAAGAACTGTTGCAGATAGCAGAGTTTGGAGAATGGGGTGTAGAAGGACTGTTGCAGAAAGCAGAGTTTTGAGACTTGGGTGCAGAAGGACTGTTACAGAGAGATGAGGTTGGAGACTGGGGTGCAGAAGGGCTGATACAGAAAGCAGAGTTTGAAGACTGGGGAGCAGAAAGGGCGTTACAGAGAGAAGATTTTGGAGACTGCACTACAGGAGGACTGTTACATAGAGCAGAGGTTGGAGACTGGTGTGGAGAAGAACTGTTTCAGAGTGCAGACCTTGGAGTCTGGGGTGCAGTAGAACTGTTGCAGAGAGCATAAGTTGGAGACTGGGTGCAGAAGAACTGTTGCAGAGAACAGAGGTTTGAGACAGAGGTGCAGAAGGAATGTTACAGAGAGAAGAGTTTGGAAACTGTGGTGCAGAAGGAATGATACAAAAAGGAGAGGTTGGAGACTGGGGTGCAGAAGGATCGTTGCAGACAGCAGAGGTTGAGGACTGTGGTACACAAGGACTTTAACAGAGAGCAGAAGTTTGAGACTGGGGAGCAGAAGAACTGTTACAGAGAGCAGCGGTTGGAGACTGGTGAGCAGAAAGACTGTTACAGAGTACAGAGGTTGGATTCTGGGGAGCAGAAGGAATGTTACAGGGAGCAGATTTGGAAACTGGGGTGCGAAAGAATCTTACAGTGAGCAGAGGTTTTAGGTGGGGTGAAGAAGCACTGTTACAGAGAGCGGATTTTGGAGACTGAGGTGCAGAAGGACTGTTACAGAAAGCAGATTTGGGTGACTGCTGTGCACAAGGATCATTGCAGAGAGCAGAATTTTCACACTGAGCTTCAGGTAGACTGTTGCGGACTGCAGATGTTGAAGACTGGGGTGCAGAAGGACTATTGCAGAGAGCAAATGTTGGAGACTGGGGTGCAAAAGGATCATTACAGAGAGCAGAGGTTGGAGACTGGGGTGCAGAAAGATTATTACTGAGAGCTGAGGTTTGAGACTGGGGTGCAGAAGAACCATTACAGGTAGCAGAGGTTGGGGTTTGTGGGACAGAACACATGTTGGAGACTGGGGTGCAGAACAACTTCTACAGAGAGCAGTGTTTAGACAAGGTTGTAAAAGAATTTACAAAGAGCAGAAGTTGTTGACCGAGGTGCAGCAGGACTGTTACAGAGAGCAGAGGTTGGAGACTGAGGTGGAAAATAACTGTTACAGAGAGTAGAGGTTGGAGATTTGGGTGCAAAAGGCCTGTTACAGAGAGCAGAGGTTGGAGACTGGGTGCAGAAGTACTTTTACAGAGAGCAGAGTTTTTAGACAAGGTTGCAAAGGATCTTACAAAGAGCAGAGGTTGTAGACTGAGGTGCAGCAGGACTGTTACAGAGAGCAGGAGTTGGAGACTGTGGGGCAGAAGGACCATTGCAGAGATCAGAGTTTGGTAACTGAGGTGAAGAAGGATTCTTACAGAGAACAGAAGTTGGAGCCTGGGTGCAGAAGGTCTGTTGAAGAGAGCAGAGTTTGGAGATTGGGGTTTACAAGCACTGTTGCCGAGAGCAAAGTTTGGAGACTGGGGTGCAGAAGGACTGTTACAGAGAGCAGAGTTTGGAGACAGGGTTGCACAAGGATCTTACAGAGAGCAGAGTTTCGAGACTGAGGTGCAACGGGACTATTACAGAGAGCAGAGTTTGAAGACTGGGGTGCAGAAAGATCGTTGCCGATAACAGAGTTTTCAGACTAAGTTGCAGTAGGACTTGCAGAGAGCAGATGTTGGAGGCAGGGGTGCAGAAGGACTATTGCATAGAGCAGATGTTGGATACTGAGGTGCAGAAGAATAATTACAGAGAGCAGAGGTTTGAGACTGGGGTGCAGAAGGACTGTTGCAGAGAGCAGATGTTGGAGACTGGTTTGCAGAAAGATCTTTGCAGACAGCAGAAGTTTGAGACAGGTGCAGAAAGAGTGTTACAGAGTGTAGAGTCTCGAGACTGAGGTGCAGAAAGATCAATGCAGAGAGCTGAGTTTGGAGACTGAGGTGCAAAAAAACTGTTGCAGAGAGCAGAAGTTGGAGACTGAGGTGCAAAAGGACTGTTTCAGATAGCAGAAGTTGGAGACTGAGGTGCAAAAGGACTGTTACAGAGAGTAGAGGTGGGAGATTTGGGTACAAAAGGCCTGTTACAGATAGCAGAGGTTAGAGACTGGGGTGCAGAAGGACCGTTGTAGAGAGCAAAATTTTGAGACTGGGGTGCAGAAGGATTGTTATAAAGAACAGAGTTTGGAGACCTGGGTGCAGAAGGCCTGTTACAGGCAGCAGAGTTTTGACAAGGGGTTCAGAAGTACAATTACAGAGAGTAGTTTATGGAGACTGAGGTGCCGAAAGACCGTTGCAGAGAGCAGAGGTTAAAGACTGAGGTGCAGAAAAATTGTTACAGTGAGGAGATGTTGGAGACTGGGTTGCAGAGGGACTGTTGAAGAGAACACAGGCTTAACACTGGGGTGTATAATGACTGTAGCAGAGAGCATATGTTCACATTTTGGTGCATAAGGACTGTTGCAGAGAGCAGAGGTTGGAGATTGGGTTAAATTAGGACTGTTACAGAGGCAGAGGTTGGAGATTTGGTGCAGAAGGACTGTTGCAGAAAGCAGATGTTTGAAATTTGGGTGCAAAAAGACTGTTGCAGAGAGCAGAGTTTGTAGACTGAGGTGCAGAAAAAAACTCTTACAGAGCAGATGTTGAAAATTGAGGTGCAGATGGAGTGATACAGTAAGCAGAGTTTGGAGACTGGGGTTCGGACGGACTTTTGCAGAGAGCAGAGTTTGTAGACTGAAGTGAAGAAGCACTATTACAGCGAGCAGAGGTTGGAGAATGGAATGCAAAAGGCCTATTACAGAGAGCAGAGGTTGGAGACTGTGGTGCATAAGGACTGCTACAGAGAGCAGAGTTTTGAGACTGGGGTGCAGTAGGATCCTTGCAGAGAACAAAGTTTTTAGACTGAGGTTCAGAAGGTCTGTTGCAGAGAGCAGAGTTTTTAGACTGAGGTGCAGAAGGAGTGTTACAGAGAGCAGAGATTGGAGACTTGGGTGCAGAAGGACCGTTACATAGAGCAGATTTTTTAGAGTGCACTACAGGAGGACTGTTACAGAGAGCAGAGTTTGGATACTGGGGTGCAGAATGACCGTTGCAGAGAGCAGATGTTGGAGACTGTGGTGAAGAAGGACTGTTACAGAGAGCAGACGTTGGAGAGTGAGGTGCACAAGGATTGTTACAGAGAGCAGAGGTTTGAGACTGGGGTGCAGAAGGACCATTACAGAGAGCAAAGGTTGGAGACTGAGGTACAGAAAGACTTTTAAAAAGAGCAGAGTTTGGATACTGGGGTGCAGAAGAACTGCTACAAAGAGCAGAGTTTGGAGACTGGGATAAAAAATGATCTTTCAGAGAGCAGAGTCTGGAGACTGGGGTGCAGAAGGACTGTTGCAGGGAGCAGAAGTTGGAGTCTGAGGTGCAGAAGGATCGTTGCAGAGAGAAGAGGTTGGAGATTGGGGTGCAGAAAGACTGTTACAGAAAGCAGATGCTGGCAATTGGAGAGCAGAAGGACCGTTACAAAGAGAAGAGGTTGGAGACTGCGATACAAAAAGACTGTTACAGAGAGCAGAGGTTGTAGACTAGGTAGAAGAAGGATCCTTTCAGAGAGCAGATGTTGTAGACTAGGGTGCAGCAGGACTGTTACAGAGAGCAGAGGTTGGAGACTGAGTTGCAGATGGATACTTACAGAGAGCAGAGGGTGGAGACTGGGGTGCGGAAGGACCATTAGTGAGAACAGAGGTTGGAGACTGAGGTGCAGAAGGAAATTTACAGAGAGCAGAGGTTGGAGACTGGCGTGCAGAAGGATTCTTATAGAGATAAGATGATGGAGACTGGGGTGCAGAAGGAGTGATAAAGAGAGCAGAGTTTGAAGATTGGGGTGCAGAAGAACTGTATAGAGAGCAGAGGTTCGAGACTGTGGTGCCTAAGAACTGTTACAGAGAGCAGAGGTTGGAGACTGGGGTGTAAAAGGCCTGTTATAGAGAGCAGAGTTTGGAGACTGAGGTGCAGAAAAATTGGTACAGAGAAGAGAGGTGGGCGACTTAGGTGCAGAATGACTGTTACAGAGAGTAGAGGTTGGTAACTGGGGTGCAGAAGTATTGTTGCAGAGAGCAGACGTTGGAACCTGAGGTGCAGAAGGATTGTTGCAGAGATCAGAGTTTGGAGACGGAGGTCAGGAACAAAGTTACAGAAAGCACAGTTCAGAGACTGGGGAGCAGAGAAAATGTTGAAGAGAGCAGAGGTTGGAACTGGGGTGCAGAAGGACTATTGCAGAGAACAAATTTGGAGACGGAGGTGCAGAAGAAATGATACAGAGAGCAGAGGTTTTAGACTGAGATCCAGAAGGATTGTTACAGAGATCAGAGTGTGGAGACTGGGGTGCAGAATGAGTGTTACAGAGAACAGAATTTTGAGATTGGGGTGCAGAAGAACTGTTACCGAGAGCAGAAGTTGGAGACTGCAGTGCAGAAGGACTGTTGCAGAGGGCAGAGTTTGGAGAATGAGGTGCAGAAGGACTGTTACAGAGAGCAGAGGTTGAAAACTGGGGTGCAAAAGGACCATTGCAGAGAGCAGAGCTTGGAACTTGGGGAGAAGAAGGATCGTTGCAGAGAGCAGATGTTGGAGACTGGAGTTCAGAAAGACTGTTACAGAGAGCAGAGGTTTGAGACTGAGGTGCAGAAGGATTGTTTCAGAGAGTAGAGGTTGGAGACTGGGGTGCAGAAGGACCGTTGCAGATTTCAGAGGTTGGATACTGAGGTGCAAAAGGACTTTTACAGAGAGAAGAGTTTGGAGACTGGGGTGTCAAAGGATTCTTACAGAGAACAGAGGATGGAGACTGGGGTGCAGAACTAGTGTTAAAGAGAGCAGAGTTTGGAGATTGGGGTTCAGAATAACTGTTACAGAGAGCAGAGGTTGGAGATTGTGGTGCGGAAGGATCATTGCAGAGAGCAGAGGTTGGAGACTGAGGTGCAGAAGGATTTTACAGAGAACAGATATTGGACACCGATTTGCAGAAGGACTGTTACAGAGAGCAGAGCTTGGAGTATGGAGTGCAGAAGGACTGTTGCAGAGAGCAGAGTTTGGAGACTGGGTTTCAGAAAGATCGTTACAGAGAGCAGAATTTGGAGACTGAGGTGCAAAAGGATCGCTACAGAGAGCAGAGTTTGGAGACCAGGGTGAAATAGTATAGTTACAGAAAGCATAGGTTGGAAACTGGGGTCAGAAGATATGTTGCAGAGAGCAGAGGTTGTAGACTGTGATGCAGAAAGACTGTAGCAGAGAGCAGAGGTTGCAGACTGGGGTGTAGAAGAACTGTTGCAGAGAGCAGACATTGGAGATTGGGATGCAGAATGATCTTTGCAGAGATCAGCGGTTGGAGACTGGGGAGCAGAAGGTCCGTTGCAGAGTGATGAGGTTGGAGACTGAGGTGCAGAAGGACTGCTACAGAGAGCAGACTTTGGAGACTGGGTTGCAGAAGACCTGTTACAGAGAGCAGATGTTGGAGACTTGGGTGCAGAAGGATTGTTACAAATAGCACAGTTTGGAGACTGGGGTGTAGAAGGACCAATGTAGAGAGCAGAGGATTTAGATTGAGGCTTAGAATGACTGTTACAGAGAGGAGAGGTTGGAGTCTGAGGTGCAAAAGGACTTTTATAGAAAACAGAGGTTGGCACTTAGGGTGCAGATGGACCGTTACAAAGAGAAGAGGTTGTAGACTGCGATACAAAAGGACTTTTACAGAGAGCAGAGTTTGAAGACTGGATAGAAGAAGAATCGATGCAGAGAGCAGATGTTGGAGACTGGGGTGCAGAAGGACTTTTACAGAGAGGACAGGTTGGAGACTGGGGTGCAGAAAAAATGTTGCAGAGAGCAGAGTTCGGAGACTTGGGTGCATAATGATTGATTCAGAGACCAGAGTTTGGAGACTGTGGTGCAGAAGGACTGATACAGATAGCAGAGGTTGGAGAATGGGGTGCAGAAGGATCGTTGCACAGAGCAGAGGTTGGAAACTATGGTGCAGAAGGATCGTTACACAGAGCAGAGTTTGGTTCCTGGGGTGTAAAAAGACTGCTGCAGAGAACAGAGGTTGGAGACTGAGGTGAAAAAGGAATGATACAGAGAGCAGAGGTTGGAGACGGGGGTGCAGAAGAACTGATACAAAAAGCAGAGGTTGGAGAATGGGGTTCAGAAGGACCGTTACAGGAAGCAGAGTTTGGAGACTGAGGTGCAGAAGAACTTTTACAGAGAGAAGATTTTGGAAACTGGGATGTAGAAGGACTGTTTCAGAGAGCAGATTTTGGAGCCTGGGGAGAAAAAGTATAGTTGCAGGGAGCAGATGTTGGAGACTGGGGTGCAGAAGGACTATTAAAGAGAGCAGAGGTTGGAGACTGAGGTGCAGAAAGATCATTTCTGAGTACAGAGGTTTGAGACTGGGGTGCAGAAGGACTGTTACAGTTTGCAGAACTTGGAGACTGAGGTGCAGATTGACTTTTACAGAGACGAGAGGTTGGAGACTGGGGTGCAAAAGGATTCTTACAGAGAGAAGAGAATAAAGACTGGTTTGCAGAAGGATCGTTGCAGAGAGCAGAGGTTGGAGAATGAGGTGCAGAAGGATCGCTACAGAGAGCAGAGTTTGGAGACTGGGTTGCAGCAGGACAGTTACAGAGAGCACAGGTTGAAGACTTGGGTGCCGAAGAAATGTTGCAGAGAGCTAGGTTGGATACTGGGGTGCAGAAGTACTGTAGCAGAGAGCAGAGGTTGTAGACTGGGGTGCAGAAGGACTGTTGCAGAGAGCAGTTGTTGGAGACTGGGATGCAGAAAGATCATTGCAGAGAGCAGAGGTTGGAGACTGCGGTTTAGGAGGACTGTTGCAGAGAGCAGAGGTTGAAGACTGAGTGCAGAAGAATCGTTGCAGAGAAAAGAGGTTGGAGACTGGGGAGCAGAAGGCCTGTTACAGAGAGCAGAGTCTGGAGACTGGGGTGCAGAAGGATTGTTACAGATAGCACAGTTTGAAGACTAGGGTGCAGAAGGATTGTTGCAGACAGCTGAGTTTTCAGACTGAGGCTTAGAAGGACTGTGACAGAGAGCAGAGGTTGGAATCTGAGGTGCAGAAAGACTGTTACAGAAAGCAGAGGTTGGCAATTGGTGTGCAGAAAGACCGTTATAGAGAGCAGAGTTTGGAGACTTTGGTGTAGAAGGATTGTTGTAGAGAGCAGATGTTGGAGACTAGGGTGCAGAAGGACCATTATAGAGATCAAAGGTTGGAGACTGAGGTGCAGAAGGGCTGTTACAGAGAGCAGAGGTTTTAGACTGGGGTGCGGAATTACTGAAACGGAAAGTAGAGTTTGCAGACTGGGGTGCAGACTGATTGTTACCGACAGCAGAGTTTGTAGTTTGGGGTGCAGAAGGACTGCTGCAGAGAACAGAGGTTGGACACTGGGGTGCAGAAGGGCCGTTGCAGATAGATGAGTTTGACGACTGAGGTGTAGAATGACTGTTACAGAGAGCAAAGTTTGGAGAACAGGGTGCAGAAGGATCTTACAGAGAGCAAATGTTGGAGACTGGGGTGAAGAAGGACTGTTGCAGAGAGCAGAGGTTGGAGACTGAGGTGCAGAAGAATTGTAGCAGAAAGAAGAGATTGGAGACTGGGGTGTAGAAGGCCTGTTATAGAGAGCAGACTTTGGAGACTGAGTTGCAGAAGACCTGTTACAGAGAGCAGATGTTTGAGACTGGGGTGCAGAAGGATTGTTACAGATAGCACAGTTTGGAGACTGGGGTTTAGAAGGATTGTTACAGAGAGCTGAGGTTTCAGACTGAGGCTTAAAAGGACTGTTACACAGAGCAGAGGTTGGAGTCTCACGTGCAGAAGGAACTTTTCAGAACGCAGAGGTTGGCAATTTGGGTTCAGAAGTACCCTTATAGAGAGAAGAGGTTGGAGACTGCGGTGCAGAAGGACTGTTACAGAGAGCAGAGTTTGGAGACTTGGGGTGCAGAAGGACTGATACAGAGAACAGACATTGGAGACAGAAGTGCAGAACGATTGTTACACATAGCAGAGATTGGAGACTGGGGTGCAGAAGGACCATTACAAAAAACAAAGAATGAAGACTGAGATGCAGAAGGACTTTTAGAGAGAACAGAAGTTGGAGACTGAGATGCAGAAGGATCATTGCAGAGAAAAGAGTTTGGAGACTGGGGTGCAGAAGGACTGTTACAGAAAGCAGGGGTTGGCAATTTGGGAGCAGATGGACCCTTACAAAGAGAAGAGGTTGGAGCCTGCGATAAAAAAGGACTTTTACAGAGAGCAGAGTTTGGAGACTGGGTAGAAGAAAGATCGTTGCAGAGAGCAGATGTTGGAGACTGGGGTGCAGAAGGACTGTTACAGAGCGTACAGGTTGGAGACTGGGGTGCAGAAGAAATTTGCAGACAGCAGAGTTAGGAGACTTGGGTGCCAAAGGACTGATACAGAGAGCAGAGTTTGGAGACTGGCGTCCAGAAGGACCTTTACAGATTGCAGAGGTTGGATACTGAGGTGCAGAATGACTTTTACAGAGAGGTGAGGTTGGAGACAGGGGTGTCAAAGGACTCTTACAAACAGCATAGAATGAAGACTGGGGTGCACAAGGAGTGTTACATAGAGCAGAGTTTCGAGATTTGGCTTCAGAAAAACTGTTACACAAAGCAGAGGTTGGACTCTGATGTGCAGAAGGACTGGTACAGAGAGCAGAGCTTGGAGACTGGGGTGCAGAAGTACTGTTGCAGAGAGCAGAGGTTGGAGACTGGGATGCAGAAGGATTGATGCTTAGAGCAGAGGTTGGAGATTGGGGTGCAGTAAGATAGTTTCAGAGAGCACAGTTTGGAGACTGGGGGTGCAGAAGGACTGTAGCAGAGAGCAGAGGTTGGAGACTGGGGTACAGAAGGACTGTTGCAAAGAGCAGAGGTTGGAGACTGAGGTGCAGAAGGACTTTTACAGAGAGCAGAGGTTTTAGACTGGGGTGCAGAATAACTGATACAAAAAGTAGTGTTTGGAGACTGGGGTGCAGAAGGACTGTTACAGAGAGCAGAGTTTGTAGCCTGGGGTGCAGAAGGACAGCTGCAGAGAACAGAGGTTGGATACTGAGTTGCAGAAGGGCCATTGCAGAGAGATAAGCTTGGAGACTGAAGTACAGAATGACTGTTACAGAGAGCAAAGATTGGAGAACGGGGTGCAGAATGATCTTACAGAGAGCAGACTTTGGAGACTGGGATGCAGAAGGATCGTTGCAGAGAGCAGAGGTTGGAGACTGGGGTGTAGAAAGACTTTTGCGGAGAGCAGAGATTGGAGACTGGGGTGCAGAAGGCCCGTTACAGAGAGCAGAGTATGGAGACTGGGTTGCAGAAAACCTGTTACAGAAAGTAGATGTTGGAGACTGGGGTGCAATAAGCCTGTTACAGAGAGCAGAAGTTGGAGACTGAGGTGCAGAAGGACTGTTACAGAGAGCAGAGTTTGGAGACTTAGGTGCAGAAGACCTGTTACAGAGAGCATATTTTTGAGACTGGGTTGCAGAAGGATTGTTACAGATAGCAGGGTTTAGAGATTGGGGTGCAGATGAACTCTTACTGAGAGCAGAGGTTGGAGACAGGGTGCAGAAGGACTGTTTCAGAGAGCAGAGTTTGGAGACTGAGGTGCAGAAGGACTCTTACAGAGAGTTGATTTTGGAAACTGAGATGTAGAAGGACGATTTAAGAGAGCAGAATTTGGAGCCTGGGGAGAGGAAGGATCATTGCAGACAGCAGATGTTGAAGACTGGGTGCACAAGGACTATTAAAGAGAGCAGAGGTTTGAGACTGAGGTGCAGAAAGATAATTTCTGAATGCAGATGTTTGAGACTGGGGTGCAGAAGGACTGTTACAGATTGCAGAACTTGGAGACTTTCGTGCAGAAGGACTTTTACAGAGAGGACAGATTGGAGACTTGGGTGCAAAAGGATTCTTACAGAGAGCAGAGAATGGAGACTTGGGTGCAAAACGATCCTTGCAGAGAGCAGAGGTTGGAGAATGAATTGAAGAAGGATCGCTACAGAGAGAAGAGTTTGGAGACTGCGGTGCAGCAGGACAGTTACAAAGAGCACAGGTTGGAGACTAGGGTGCAGAAGAAATGTTGCAGAGAGCAGAGGTTGGAGACTGGGGTGCAGAAGTACTGTAGCAGAGAGAAGAGGTTGGAGACTGGGGTGCAGAAGGACTGTTACAGAGAGCTGTTGTTGGAGACTGGATTGCAGAAGGATCATTGCAGAGAGAAGAGGTTGGAGACTGCAGTTTAGAAAGACTGTTGCAGAAAACAGAGGTTGGAGACTGAGGTGCAGAAGGATCGTTGCAGAAAGAAGAGGGTGGAGACTGGGGTGCAGAAGGCCTGTTACAGTGAGCAGAGTTTGGAGACTGGGGTGCAGAAGACCTGTTGCAGAGAGCAGAGGTTGGAGACTTGGGTGCAAAAGGGTTGTTACAGATAGCACAGTTTGAAGACTGGGGTTTAGAAAGATTGTTGCAGACAGCAGAGGTTTCAGACTGAGGCTTAGAAGGACTGTTACAGAGAGCAGAGTTTGGAATCTGAGGTGCAGAAGGACTGTTACAGAAAGCAGAGGTTGGCAATTGCGGCGAATAAGGACAGTTATAGAGAGAAGAGTTTGGAGACTGGGGTACAGAAAGACTGTTACAAAAAGCAGATTTTGTAGACTTTGGTGCAGAACGACCGTTGTAGAGAGCAGATGTTGGAGACTAGGGTGCAGAAGGACTGTTACAGAGGTGCAGAAGGATTGTTACAGAGAGTAGAGGTTCGAGATTGGGGTTCAGAAAGCCTGTGACATAGAGCAGAGTTTGAAGACTGAGGTTCAGAAGGACTGTTAAAGAGAGCAGAGGTTCGAGACTGAGGTGCAGAAGAATTGGTACAGAGAGGAGAGTTTAGAGACTGAAGTGTAGAAGGACTGTTACAGAGAGCAGAGATTAGTAACTGTGGTGCAGTTGGATCGTTGCAGAGAACAGAGGTTGGAGACTGAGGTGCAGAAGGATGGTTACAGAGAGCAGAGGTTGGAGACTGGGGTCAGAAACACAGTTACAGAGAGCACAGTTTGTAGACTGGGGTGCAGAAGAAATGTTGCAGTGAGCAGATATTGGAGACTGCGGTACAGAAGTACTGTTACAAAGAGAAGAGGGTGGAGACTGAGGTGCAGAAGGATGTTACAGAGAGCAGAGGCTGGAGACTGGGGTCAGAAGGACTGGTGCAGAAAACAGACGTTGGAGACTGGGGTGCAGAAGGATCGTTGCAGAGAGCTGAGGTTGGAGACTGAGGTGCAGAAGGATCGCTACAGAGAGCTGAGGTTGGAGACCAGCATTCAGTAGGATAGTTACAGAGAGCACAGTTTAAAGACTGGGGTGCAGAAGAGATGTTGCAGAGAGCAGAGGTTGGAGACTGGGGTGGAGAAGGACTATAGCAGAGAGCAGAGTTTTGAGACTGGTGTGTAGAAAGACTGTTGCAGAGAGCAGACATTGGAGACTGGGATGCAGAAGGATCGTTGCAGAGAGAAGATGTTGGAGACTGGTGTGTAGAAGAATTTTTGCAGAGAGCAGAGTTTGGAGACTGGGATGAAGAAGGACTGTTGCAGAGAGCAGAGGTTGGAGCCTGAGGTGCAGAAGGACTGTTACAGAGAGCAGAGGTTTTAGACTGGGGTGCAGAATAACTAATATGAAAAGTAGAGTTTGGAGACTCAGGTGCAGGAGGACTGTTACAAATAGCAGAGTTTGTAGCCTGGTGTGCAGAAGGACTGCTGCAGAGAACAGGGGTTGGATACTGGGGTGCAGAAGGCCCGTTGAAGAGGGATAAGGTTGGAGACTGAGGTGCAGATTGACTGTTACAGAGGGCAAAGTTTGGAAACTGGGGTGCAGAAGGATCTTACAGAGAGCAGAGGTTTGAGACTGGGGTGCAGAAGGACTGTTGCAGAGAGCAGAGGTTGCAGACTGAGGTGCATAAGAATCATTGCAGAGAGAAGAGGTTGGAAACTAGGGTGCAGAAGGCCTGTTACAGAGAGCAGATGTTGGGGACTGGGGTGCAGAAGAATTTTTACATATAGCACAGTTTTGAGACTGGGGTTTAGAATGATTGTTGCAGAGAGCATAAGTTTCAGACTGAGGCTTAGAAGGACTTTTACAGAGAGCAGAGGTTGGAAATTGTGGTGTAGAAGGACCGTTATAGAGAGTAGAGGTTGGAGAATGCCTTACAGAAGGACTGTTACAGAGAGCAGAGTTTGGAGACTGGGGTGCAGAAGGCTCATTGCAGAGAACAGATGTGGGAGACTTAGATGCAGAAGGATCGTTGCAAAGAACAGAGGTTGAAGACTGAGGTGCAGAACGAATCTTACAGACAGCAGAGGTTTTAGACTGGGGTGCAGAATAACTGATACAGAAAGTAGAGTTTGGAGACTGGGGTGCAGAAGGACTGTTATAGAGAGCAGAATTTTTAGCTTGGGGTGCAGAAGGACAGCTCCAGAGAACAGAGGTTGGATACTGAGGTGCACAAGGGCAGTTGCAGAGAGATGAGGTTGGAGACTGACATACAGAATGACTGTTACAGAGTGCAAAGTATGGAGAACAGGGTGCAGAAGGATCTTACAGAGAGCAGACGTTAGAGACTGGGATGCAGAAGGATTGTTGCAGAGAGCAGAGGTTGGGGAGTGGGGTGTAGAAGGACTTTTTGCAGAGAGCAGAGTTTAAAGAATGGCGTGGAGAAGGCCTGATACAGAGAGCAGAGTTTGGATACTGGGTTGCAAAAGACCTGATACAGAGAGCAGAGTTTGGATACTGGGTTGCAGAAGGATTGTTACAGATAGCACAGTTTGGAGACTGTTGTTTAGAAGGATTGTTACAGAGAGCAGAAGTTTCAGACTGAGGCTTAGAAGGACTGTTACAGAGAGGAGAGGTTGGAAATTGGGGTACAGAAAGAGTGTTATAGAGAGAAGAGGTTGGAGACTAGGGTGCAGAAGGACCATTGCAGAGAGCAGATGTGGGAGACTGGGGTGTAGTAGGACTGTTACAGAGAGCAGACGTCGGGGACAGAGGTGCAGAAAGATTGTTACAGAGAGCAGAGATTGGAGACTGGGGAGCAGAAGGATAATTACAGAGAGCAAATGATGGAGACTGAGGTGCAGAAGGACTTTTACAGAGAGCAGAGTTTGGAGACTGAGGTGTAGAAAGATCGGTGGAGAAAGAAGAGTATGGAGACTGGGATGCAGAAGGACTGTTACAGATAGCAGAGTTTGTAGCCTGGTGTGCAGAAGAACTGCTGCAGAGAACAGAGGTTGGATACTAGGGTGCAGAATGGCCATTGAAGAGGGATGAGGTTGAAGACTGAGGTGCAGATTGATTGTTACAGAGAGCAAACTTTGGAGAACGGGGTGCAGAAGGATCTTACAGAGAGCAGACGTTAGAGACTTGGATGCAGAAGGATCGTTGCAGAAAGCAGAGATTGGAGACTGGGGTGTAGAAGGACTTTTGCAGAGAGCAGAGGTTAAAGAATGGGATGGAGAAGGCCTGATACAGAGAGCAGAGTTTTGAGACTGGGTTGCAAAAGACCTGTTACAGAGAGCAGGTGTTGGAGACTGGGTTGCAGAAGGATTGTTACAGATAGCACAGTTTGGAGACTGTTGTTTAGAAGGATTGTTACAGAGAGCAGAAGTTTCAGACTGAGGCTTAGAAGGACAGTTACAGAGAGAAGAGTTTTGAAATCGGGGTGCAAAAGGAGCGTTATAGAGAGAAGAGGCTTGAGACTGGGGTGCAGAAGGACCATTGCAGATTGCAGATGTGGGAGACTGGGGTGCAGTAGGACTGTTACAGAGAGCAGACGTTGGTGACAGAGGTGCAGAAGAATTGTTACAGAGAGCAGAGTTTTGAGACTGGGGTGCAGAAGGACAATTACAGAGAGAAAAGGATGGAGACTGTGGTGCTGAAGGAATTTTACAGAGAACAGAGGTTGGAGACTGAGGTGCAGAAAGATTGGTGCAGAACGGAGAGTTTGGAGACTGGGGTGCAGAAGGACTGTTACAGATAGCAGAGTTTGTAGCCTGGTGTGCAGAAGGACTGCTGCAGAGAACAGAGTTTGGATACTGGGGTGCAGAATGGACATTGAAGAGGGGTGTGGTTGGAGACTGAGGTGCAGATTGACTGTTACAGAGAGCAAAGGTTGGAAAACGGGGTGCAGAAGGATCTTACATAGAGCAGATTGTGGAGACTGGGGTGCAGAAAGACTGTTGCAGAGAGCAGAGGTTGGAGACTGAGGTGCAGAAGAATCGTTGCAGAGAGAAGAGGTTGGAGACTGGGGTGCAGAAGGCCTGTTACAGAGAGCAGACTTAGGAGACTGAGTTGCAGAAGACCTGTTACAGAAAGCAGATTTTTGAGACTGGGGTGCAGAAGGATTGTTACAGATAACACAGTTTGGAGATTGGGGTTTAGAAGGATTGTTGCAGAGAGCAGAGTTTTCAGACTGAGGCTTAGAAGGACTGTTACAGAGAGCAGAGTTTGGAGTCTCAGGTGCATTAGGACTGTTTCAGAAAGCAGAGGTTGGCACTTGGATTGGGGAAGTATCGTTGTAGAGAGAAGAGGTTGGAAACTGCGGTAAAGAAGGACTGTTACAGAGAGCAGACGTTGGAGACAGAGGTGCAGAAGGATTGTTACAGAGAGCAGAGATTTAAGACTGGGGTGCAGAAGGACCATTACAGAGAGCAAAGGATGGAGACTGAGGTGCAGAAAGACTTTTCCAGAGAGCAGAAGTTGGTGACTGAAATGCAGAAGGATCGTTGCAGAGAGAAGGCTTTGGAGACTGGGGTGCAGAAGCACTGTTACAGAAAGCAGAGGTTTGCAATTTGGGAGCAGATGGACCATTACAAAGAGAAGAGGTTGGAGACTGCGATACAAAACGTCTTTTACAGAGAGCAGAGTTTGGAGACTGGGTAGAGGAAGGATCGTTTCAGAGAGCAGATGTTGGAGACTGGGGTCAGAAGGACTGTTACAGAAAACAGACGTTGGAGACTGGAGTGCAGAAGAATCGTTGCAGAGAGCAGAGGTTGAAGACTGAGGTGCAGATGGATCACTTCAGAGAGCAGAGTTTGGAGACCGGGCGTGTATTAGGATAGTTACAGAGAGCACAGTTTATAGACTGGAGTGCAGAAGAGATGTTACAGAGAGCAGAGGTTGGAGACGGGGGTGCAGAAGGACTGTAGCAGGGAGCAAAGGTTTAAGACTTGGGTGTAGAAGGACTGTTGCAGAGAGCAGGCATTGGAAACTGGAATGCAGAAAGATCGTTGCAGAGAGCAGATGTTGGAGACTCATGTGTAGAAAAATTTTTGCAGAGAGCAGAGGTTGGAGACTGGGGTGCAGAAGGACTGTTGCAGAGAGCAGAGGTTGGATACTGAGGTGCAGAAAGACTGTTAAAGAGAGCAGAGGTTTTAGACTTTTGTGCAGAATAACTGATATGGAAAGTAGAGTTTGGAGACTGGGGTGCAGAAGGACTGTTACAGAGAGCAGTGTTTGTAGCCTGGGGTGCAGAAGGACTGCTGCAGAGAACAGAGGTTGGATACTGTGTTGCAGAAGGGCCGTTGCAGAGGGATGAGGTTGGAGACTGAGGTGCAGAATGACTGTTACAGGGAGCAAAGTTTGGAAAACGGGGTGCAGAAAGATCTTACAGAGAGCAGGGGTTGGAAACTGGGGTGCAAAAGGACTGTTGCAGGGAGAAGAGGTTGGAGACTGGGGTGTAGAAGCCCTGTTACAGAGAGCAGACTTTGGAGACTGAGTTGCAGAAGACCTGTTACGAAGAGCAGATGTTTGAGACTGGGGTGCATAAAAATTGTTACAGATAGCACAGTTTGGAGACTGGGGTTTAGAAGGAATGTTGCAGACAGCAGAGATTTCAGACTGAGGCTTTGAACGTCTCTTACAGAGTGCAGAGGTTGGAGTCTGAGGTACAGAAGAACTGTTTCAGAAAGCAGAGGTTGGCAATTAGGGTGCAGAAGGGCTGTTACAGAGAGTAGAGTTTGGAGACATCGATACAGAAGGACTATTACAGAGAGCAGAGGTTTGGAGACTGGGGTGCAGAAGGACTGTTACAGAGAGCAGACGATGGACACAGAGGTGCAGACAGATTGTTACAGAGATCAGAGATTGAATATTGAGGTGCAGAAATAGCATGACAGAGAGCAAAGAATGGAGACTGAGGTGCATAAAGACTTTTACAGAGAGCAGAGTTAGGAGACTGAGGTGCAGAAAGATCGTTGCAGAGAGAAGAGTTTGGAGACTTGGGTTCAGAATAACTGTTACAGAAAACAGAGGTTGCAAATTGGGGAGCAGATGGACCATTACAAAGAGAAGAGGGTGAAGACTGTGAAACAAAAGGACTTTTACAGAGAACAAAGTTTGGAGCCTGGGTAGAAGAAGGATCATTGCAGAGAGCAGATGTTGGAATCTGGGGTGCAGAAAGACTGTTACAGAGAGCACAGGTTGGAGACTGGGGTGCAGAAGAAATATTGCAGAGAGCATAGTTTGGAGACCTGGGTGCAGAGGGACTGATAAAGAGAGAAGAGGTTGGAAACTGTGGTGCGGAAGGATCTTACAGAGAGTAGAGGTTGGAGACTGGGGTGCAGAAGGACTGTTACAGAGAGCAGAGGTTGGAGACTTGGACGCAGAAGGACTGTTACAGATAGCACAGTTTCGAGACTGGGTTGCAGAAGGATGTTACAGAGAGCATTTTGGAGACAGAGGTGCAGAAGAAGTGTTACAAGAGCAGAGGTTTAAGACTGGGGTGCTGAAGGATTGTTGCAGAGAGCAGCATTTTCAGACTGAGGTGCAGAAGTACTATTGCAGAGAGCAGATTTTGGATCCTGGGTTGCAGAAAGATCATTGCAGAGAGCAGAGGTTGGAGACTTGGGTGCAGTAGGCCTATTAAAGACAGCAGAGTTATAAGACTTTGGTGCAGAAGGCCTGTTACAGAGAGCAGAGTTTTGAGATCGGGGTGCAGAAGGACTGTTACAGAGAGCAGAGTTTTGAGAATTGGTTGTAGAAGGATCTTACAGAGAGCAAAGTTTGGAGACTGAGGTGCAGAAGGACTTTTACAGATAGTAGAGTTTGGAGTCTGAGGAACAGAAGGAACGTTGTAGAGAGCAGAGGTTGGAGACTGATGTCCAGATGAATTGTTACAGAGATCACAGGTTAGAGACTGGAGTGCAGAAGGAGTGTTACAGAGAGCAGAGTTTGGAGATTGGGGTGCAGAAGGAGTGTTACCGAGAGCAGACGGTGGAGACTGGGGTGCAGAGGACTGAAACAGAATGCAGAGTTTGGAGAGTGACGTGCAGAAGAACTGTTACAGAGAGCAGAGTTTGGAGACTGGGGTACAGAAAGACTAATACATAAAGTACAGGTTGGAGACTGGGGTGTAGAAGGTCCGTTACAAAGAGCAGAATTTGGAGACTGCTGTAATGAAGGACTGTAACAGGGAGCAGAGGTTGGAGACTGGGGTTCTAAAGGACCATTGCAGAGAGCAGATGTTGCAGACTGGTGTGCAGAAGTATCTTACAGAGAGCTTAGGTTGGAGAATTAGCTGCATAAGTACTGTTACAGAGACCAGTGGTTGAAGACTGGGGTGCAGAATGATTGTTGCAGAGAGCAGAGGTTGGAGACTGGGGTTATAAAGGACCATTGCAGAGAGCAGATGTTGCAGACTGGTGTGCAGAAGTATCTTACAGAGAGCTTAGGTTGGAGACTTAGCTGCATAAGTACTGGTACAGAGACAAGTGGTTGAAGACTGGGGTGCAGAATGATTGTTGCAGAGAGCAGAGGATGGAGACTGAGGTGCGGAATGATTGTTGAGGAGAGCAGAGGTTGGAGACTATGGTGGAGAACGATACTTACAGAGAGCAGATGTTGGAGACTGGGTGCAGAAGGACAGTTACAGAGAGCACAGGTTGGAGACTGGGGTGCAGAAGAAATGTTGCAGAGAGTAGAGGTTGGAGACTAGGTTGCAGAAGGACTTTTACAGAGAGCAGAGGTGTAGACTGAGGTGCAGAAGGACCGATGCAGAGAGCTGAAGTTTGAAATTTAGGTGCCTAAGATTGTTACAGAGAGCAGAGGTTGGATACTGGGGTGCATATAGACTGTTAAAGAAAGCAGAGGTTGGAGACTGAGGTGCAGAAGAATCTTACAGAGAGCAGAGGTTAGAGACTGGGGTGCAGAATAACTGTTGCAGAGAGTAGAGGTTGGAAACTGAGGTGCAGAAAGATCGTTGCAGAGAGAAGAGGTTGGAGACTGGAGTGCAGAAGGCCTGTTACAGACAGCAAAGTTTGGAAACTGGAGTGCAGACGGCGTTTTACAGAGAGTAGAGTTTGGAGACTGGGGTGAAGAAAAACTGTTACAGATAGCACATTTCTGAGACTGGGGTACACAAGGATTGTTGCAGAGAGAAGAGGTTTCAGACTGAGTTGCAGAAGCACTATTATAGAAAAAAGAGGTTGTCAATTGGGGTGCAGAAGGACCGTTACAGAGAGAAGAGTTTGGAGACTGCGGTATAGAAGGACTGTTACAGAGAGGAGAGTTTGGAGACTGGGGTGCAGAAGGACCATTGCAGAAAGCAGAGGTTGGAGCCTGGGGAGAAGAAGGATCATTGCAGAGAGCAGATGTTGGATACTGGAATGCAGAAGGACTGTTAAAGAGAGCAGAGGTTGGAGACTGAGGTGCAGAAGGATTGTTACAGAGAGCAGAGGTTAGAGTCTGAGGTGAAGAAGGACTTTTACAGAGAGCAGAGGTTGGAGACTGGGGTGCAGAAGGATTCTTACAGAGAGCAGAGGATGGAGACTTGGTTGCATAAAGAGTGTTATAGAGAGCAGAGTTTTGATATTCTTGTTCAGAAGAACTGTTAAAGAGAGCAGAGTTTTGAGAATGGGGTTCAGAAGGATTGTTTCAGAGTGCAGAGGTTTGATTCGGGTGCAGCAGGACTGTAAAAGAGAGTAGAGCTCGGAAACAGGGGTGCAGAAAAACTGTTACAGAGAGCATAGGTTGGAGACCGCAGTGCAGAAGGCCTGTTAAAGAGAGCACTGGTTGAAGACTGGGGTGCAGAAGGATCATTACAGAGAGCAGAGGTTGGATACTGAGGTACAGAATAACTGTTACAGAGACCAGAGGTTGGAAATTGAGTTGCAGAAAGATTTTTACAGAGAGCAAAGGTTAGAGACTTAGGTGCAGAAGGACTTTTACAGAGAGCAGAGTTCGAAGACTGGGGTTCAGAAGTATCTTTTCAGAGAGCAGAGGTTGGAAACTGAGGTGCAGAAGGATCTTACAGAGAGCAGAGTTTGGATACTGGGGTGCAGAAGGACAGTTACAGAGAGCATAGGTTGGATACTGGGGTGCAGAAGAAATGTTGTAGAGAGCATAGATTTGAGACTGGGGTGCAGAAGGACTGAGAGAGAACAGAGGTTGGAGACTGAGGTTCAGAATGACTGTTACAGAGAGCAGAGTTTTCAGACATAGGTGCAGAAGGACTTTTGCAGAGAGCAGATGTTCTAGAGTGGGTTGCAGAAGGACACTTTTAGAGAGCAGAACATGGAGACTGGGGTGCAGAAGGATTATTTCAGGGAGCAGAGGTTGGAGACTGGGGTTCAAAAGGCCTGATATCACAGTTTGGAGACTGGTGTTCAGAAAGATATTATAGAGATCAGAGTTTGGAGACTGAGGTGCAGAAGGACTGTTACAGAGAGCAGAGACTGGAGACTGGGTTGCAGAATGATTGTTGCAGAGAGCAGAGTTTTCAGACTGAGGTGCAGAAGGACTGTTGCAGAGAGCAGATATTCTAGAGTGGGGTGCAGAAAGACTCTTTCAGAGAGCAGAACATGGAGAATAGGGTGCAGAAGTTTCTTTGCAGGGAGCAGACGTTGGAGACTGGGTTGCAGAAGGCCTGTTACAGATATCACAGTTTGGAGACTGGTGTGCAGAAGGATATTATAGAGAGTAGAGTTTGCAGAGTGAGGTTTAGAAGGACTGTTACAGAGAGCAGAGGTTGGAGACTAAGGTGCAGAATGATTGTTGCAGAGAGCAGAGTTTTCAGACTGAGGTGCAGAAGGACTGTTGCAGAGAGCAGATGTTCGAGACTGGGGTGCAGAAAGAGTGTTCCAGAGAGCAGAACTTTGAGATTGGGATGCAGAAGGATGGTTGCAGGCAGCAGAGGTTGTAGATTGGGGTGCAGAAGGACTGTTATAGAGAGCAGAGGTTTTAGACTGGGGTGCAGAAGGCCTTGTACAGAGAGCAGAGCTTTGACACTGTGGTGCAGAATGATTGCTGATAACTGGTGAGCCTCCTTCTGGACACCTTCTTTTCCGCACAGTCCATCAGGCCCTCTCTACTCACCCTGCTCTCTTTTGGCTTTATGAGCACCTGTGACTTCCACAGTCACTCTAAGCCATGACTCCCAGGCCTATCTCCTGGGAACCTGTCCCGCTGCCTCCTGGAATCTCCTTGGGGAGACCCTGCAGGTACCCAGACTCCAGGCCCAACCTTCTTTCCTCTTTTCCTCTCCCCAGACAGGCTCCTTCTCATTTTTTTTATGTTTTAATGAGTGATCCAACTGCCACTCAGCTACCCCAAAGACCAGGTACCGTCTTGTGTCCTCGTCACCAGGATTTTAAAGTGCTCCACCCAGGGCTTCTCTTCAGAGCTTTTCCCCAAGCTCCAAATGTCACATCTTCAGTTACCAGATATTTTTTTTAATCTTGTTTTGGCACCTGATTACTCTCCCAGACGACATAAAGGTATTCTAACCAAAGCACATAGACTGTAGAGACTATTATGGCTTAGAAATAAGGTATCCCCCCACCAAAAGCTCAGGGTCAGCCACAGTAGCAGTGTTCAGAGGTGAAATGATTAGACTGTGAGACTTGTGACCTAATCTGTGCATCCATCCATTTTGTGGGTTAATTATTTGAAAGGCCCACTGTACTGAGAGGAGTGTGGGCAGGTGGAGTGTGGCCGGGGACATGCTCTAAGGAATCACATCTTGTCCCCTGCAAACTGTCTCCTCCTGTCCCCTCCTCAGCCTTAACCTTCTGGATGCCATTAGCTAGGGACACTTCCCCCATTGTTCCCTTCCACCTCGGTGTCCCACCTCATGTCAGGCCGGCAGCAATGGGTCAGCTGGCCCAAGACCAAACCTCCAAGCCAGGAAGCCAGAGTGCATCTTCCCCTCCGGGTTGTTCTGGTAAGGCTTGTGGTAACTCTGGCAACCGTGGACTGACCCAGGGAGTAGGTGTTATGAGTGGATTGGACCCACAACTGTTTCCTAAATTCACAGATTCTGTCATTTTCAAAGCTCAAGCCATTTCCTTCTGGATGGTCTGTTTCCACCCTGCCCTCACCTAGAATTTGGTCTACTAGTGATTATTGAGATTCTCCAGCCGTCCTGGTCCTGCCCATTTGAACACCACAGCTAGCTCCTAGGCAGCAAGACCCATGGACCTCCTGCTGCCCACTGAGGAGAGAAGAAAGATTTTCTGAACACCCTGTTAGAAGTCCACTCTTATTTTTTTTAAAGGCCACACAAAGAGGACATGTTTCAGGCAGTCCTTCACATGCGTCTTTGAGAAATCAGACTCACAATGATTATTGTGATTCTCTCCCAGGCTCCAATAACCACCGCTCTACTCCCTACTTCTCGGAGATCAACATTTTAGCTTCCACAAAGAAGTGAAAAAACTGTTATTTCTCTTTATGTGTCTGGCTTATTTCACTTAATATAATGTCTCCCATGAGCTAGTTTTAAATAGAAACTGCACAACAAATTCTTTATGTCAGATTTAAATTTTATTCTGAAGAGATAATTCAAAATGGTCACATAGGTTTATGTAGGAAAATGTTCATTAAAATATTTATAGGACTGAAGATGATCTGAATGTTTATTCAAAGGGGAGAGATTAAGTTTATTTAAGAGAGATTTAAGTTTATTGATCATCTCAATAGATGCAGAAAAAGCATTTAACAAAATATAGCACCCGTGCCTGTCAAAACGGTAGAAACACTAGGGACAGAAGGAACTTTGTAGAAGCATTGTAAAAGCTATCTATGCTAAACCCAAGGCAGCATCTTTCTAAGTGGAGAAAGGTTAAAAGCATTCACTCTAAAAACTGGAAGAAGACAGGGTGCCCCCTCTTTCACCACTTCTATTCAACTTCATCCTTGTAATTGCCAGAGCCATTGGACAAAAGAAAGAAATTAAAGGTATACAAATAGGTCAAGAAGAAATCAAATTTCACTCTTTGCTGATAGGATCATGTCATCTTCTTAATTTTTTTTATTAGAGCATAATAGTTATAAATAGAAGTTGGGTTGATTTGGAAAAGATCCTACGTGCATGAAATCTGATTTACTCCGTTCAGTCCCCACCCCCATCTCCCTCCCCTTCCCGCCCCCATTCTCCTTTCTCTACTGATCTTTCTTTGGGTCATTTATCTGTTAATTTTTGACTGGTGCTTTCTACATATACATACAGGTGCAGTCCCCTGTGGTAGACTTCCATGTGCACATAACATGATCTGCGTAAAGACCTTTCACATTCCCTCCCTTCACAAACCTCTCCGCCCTCTCATTCTCCTTCTACTCCACTGATCTTCCTTGTATACTTAAGATAGCCAGTGCAACCCCACTTCATCAACTTCTTTCCTCTATTTTGCTCTGGCCCTGATAATTTCAGCATTGTACAGGAATAGTTAATTTCTGCCTTTCCAAACACAGAGATCAAGATTGATGTAAAATGAGAAAAACTCTACATTGGAAAACACTGAAGGCAACACCGACGGCTTCTGCAGATGATTACTCTGCTTTGTAAATTTTTTCCTTAACATTTGCAATGAAAATGAACTTCTTCAAAATCCTATATTTACATAAAATGACAACAGGAGAAAGAGATTACTGAGACAGTGAGAAATGACTTCACACCATGATGAGGTCGAATGGCTTTCTGTTGGCTTCTAGCAATTCTCTGGTTACTCCCACCCACCATCACCCCTGCAAATGTGTGCGGCTCCATGGGTCTGCTTCCCTGAGACCAGTCCCACAGGTTATCAGTCTCCAGGCTGCTTTAAATTCGATATTATTTGCCATGTTGCTGCAGATTAACAAGCCTGTTTGGGGTGCTCTCAGTCCATTTTCATCATGGTCTCTTTTTCTCTGTTTTGTAGCTATGACAACATTGGAAATGAGCAATCAATCATTTGTCACTGAATTCATCTTCTTGGAATTCTCCAACCACTCCAACCTACACGGCTGGTTCTTCCTACTCTTTCTGGTCATTTACCTTACCACTCTCCTGGGGAACATGCTCATAATAGTGGCCACCAGGGTCAGTCCTGCTCTCCACACTCCAATGTACTTTTTTCTCAGCAATTTGAGCTTCTTGGACGTCTGCTACACATCCACCACCCTCCCAGTACTGCTGGTGAACATTTTCTGGGAGAAGAAGGCCATTTCTTATGAGGGCTGCCTTTCCCAGATCTTCTTCTTGGTGACAAGTGCTGGCACAGAAGGCGTCTTACTAGCTGTGTGGCCAGTATGACTGCTGTGTGGCCACCTGCCGTCCTCCTCAGTACCCAGTCATCATGAGTGTGAAGGTCTGTGTTGGCCTGGTGACTGGGTCCTGGCCGTCTGGGCTGGTGAATTTGGTCACACACACGGTGCTGGCCATCACACTCACTCTGTGTGGGCCCAACCAGATCAGCTACTTTCTCTGTGACACCCCATTGCTCTTGAAGCTCTCCTGCTCAGAAACCTCTGTCAACGAGTCTGCGCTCCACATTGTCAGTGCCACCATGGGCCTTAGCCCCTGCCTCTTCACTGAAGGCTCCTATGCACTCATCATGGCGGTCATCCTGGGGATTCCCTCTGCCCAGGGCAGGAGGAAGGCCTTCTCCACCTGTGCGTTCCCCCTCACTGTCGTTGTGGTCTTCTATGGAACAGCCAACTTCCACTATGACAGGCCCCAAGAAGGCTGGACACGGACAACCTTGTCTCTGTGCTCTTCTGTGTGGTGACCCCCATGTTGAGGCCCATCATTCACAGTCTGAGAAGCAACGAGGTCCAGAGTGCCCTGAGGAAGCTTGCTTGAAGACAGACTGTATACTCAGATTAGAACTAGATGATGGTTTCATTCTAGGAAATGTCTTAGTTGTAGAAATATGTGAACTCTTCAGCAGCAATTACAAGAGTGCTCTCTCCATACACAGTGTCTCATGAACACTGTGGTGCCCCTTCAACCAGGGGAAGCACACTGTGCTAAGTATGTGACACATTGTGACCTCACCTGGGTTCTCTAATCCACAGGTATTTCAGAATATTTTTATTACTTTTTCTCTCCAAAAAAAAGCCTATACCTAAAGCAGTCAATCTCTTTTTCCCCAATATTGCAGCTCTAGCCTACCTTAGTGAATGTGAAGTGCTATGTGCAATGTGACTTTGACTTGCATTTTCCTAATGGATCTTTATTCTAAGTTTTAAATAAACACCATTTCTGTGTTTCTCCTTCACATGTGGAAAGACCTATGTATACACTCGAGTTTCTGTGGATACTTTTAATGAAGTAATACCATATACTCCTTTTGGATCTGACTCCTTTCACTTAGGATGTTTGCAATTTTCAGTTATATTGTAGCTTGTATTAGTATATTAGTTTATTCCTCCTTAATGTGACTGATTTCCATCTTATGAAAATGCCACATTTCTTTGTTCATTTTCCACTGGATGGTAATTTTTACTTTGTGTCTGTGTGGGTGTCTTACTGCAGATTGAACCCGGAGCCTCCTGCACACTAAACAATGTTCTACCACTAAGCCAAAGCCCAACCCTTCTAAAAATTTTGTTTTGAGACAGGGTCCTGCAAATTTGCCCAGGTTGTCCCTGAATTTGTGATCCTCCTGCCTCAGCTTCTTGAGTAGCTAGATTACAGCCCTGCCTGGTCATTTTCACTTTTTGACTAATATGAATAAGATTCGTATATATAATATGAACATTATATATAATACGAACATTATTTGAACATTCATGTACAAATCATTTGTGGACAACTTTTTTATTTATCGTTAGTTTGTAAGTAAGAGTGGAAGAGGTTGATAGTTAACTCAATATTTAACTTTCTAAAGAAGTTACAGATCATTTTCAGACCATTGGAACAAGCTTACATTATTATTAAGAGTGGTAAATAAAGCTTCTGATTTCCTCTCTCCCTTAACAACACATAATTATCATTCCTTTTATTGTGATGACCCTGGAATTTGTGAAGTGCTTCATCAAATGTGCTTTAGCTTTGCCTTTCCCTGATGGCTTATCATTCTAAGATCTTTTAGAAGTACTGTTAATGTGTCTCTCCTAAGCATGAGAAAAATCCCATTGTATTATAGGAAATTTTAAGTTTTAGAGACTTACCTCTTTATCTAATACTTTTATTTTTATTTTTGTGCAGTAAAATACTACAAGACTTTAAAGCTTGTTGTCTTTTCTCCATCTGTGCCCGAAAGAGCTGCTTGATGACTCTTTTTTTCCCTACTTTTAAACTCCATAGCAAACAATTTCTTCAACAGGTCATGAGCATCAGCAGGATCATAAAATTAAGGGGCACGAAGTCATACAGGGTTTGATAAGGGATAAGCCTTTAGCAGGAGTGAATCAGCTGAAGATAGTGGGGATGCTTTTAATATTGTGGCTTCTGATATCTGTCCATCTGGCAAAGTATATAAAATGAAGAAAAAACTTCATATGCCGTGTGAAATCCATCCCAATAAGTGTACACCCACCCTGACCCCTTCTCTCTCTAGCAGGAAGGGAAAGCAGTCTTGAAGTTTCAGCCACCCACAACTTCTTAGAAGAAATCTCACTCTGAACTTCGCTCACCCACATCCCAGAAGAGAGAGGACGCTGATCTTCTCACTGCATGCTGGGAACAGGAGATTGCCAAAACATTAATGAATCCAACAGCAAATTAACTGCTCTCCATTGTTGCAGTTGAACTCAAGCCGTTGCCCTTGAGTTGTGTTTGCACACTGAGGAGTCCCAGAGCAGCTGCAGAGAAAAGGCATGATGCATATTCCCAACAGGTCAGCCCCAGACCTCTATAAATGTCCATCACAGGAAAATGAATTGTGAGAGGTCAGAGGATTTTGACTCCTTCATGAGGCCACAGATATGCGAAAGGCAACTCTCAGAATAACAAGTCCATTCTCTGGTGAATGGAGACCAAAAACCAGTTTTACCAAGAGCTTTCTTTGCAGCCCATGTGCTAGTATGGAGAGCAGCAAGGGCCACACCAAAACCAGAAATCTACACCTCTCTGTGAGAGTTGCTGGTAAGTAGTTTATTTACCATCACAATTTTCAAAAACACTATCCCAGAATCAGGATATACCTACACCTTAAAAACATATTACAGAATATTGTACATATTTTCATTACCATTTTGATGGCATTTATGTAATGACCTATCATAGCACCTTTTCTATGTGTGTCTAAGTTTCCACAATACTACTTGTATTGCCAGAGTAGAAATAACTTCAGAGATTATCACAAAACCTGAGGGGTTTAGCATGATGCCTCCAGTACTGGAAGAAAACCCAAAACATAACAAGAAACCCTGGGATGCCTAAATTCCTTAAGTGAGATTATGTGTGTGGAAAATTACTTATGGTAAACAATAGATAATGCTAAGTGTTAATCCTCTGCTTTTGATGAGCAGAACAAAAAAGAATAATTTTTAGGGAGAAAGTATAGGGACACATTCCCATTATGATACAATATAGCATAACAATAGACCTACCAAAATATCTGTTTAAATAAAAATCATTATTGTAAAAGAAGTTATGTTTAGAAACGTATTCATTCACTAACTAGGGGTTTTCATCTTTATCTTACAACACATGGATGCTTGGGGTGGGGAGTTGCAAGCAATTTATTAACTCTAATAAATCTCTGAAGCTTGTGAGTAATCTACTTCATACACAACCCCCCTCCTTTAGAAATATTATATTTTGGGGTCACTCATAAGTGACTTCATTCTCGGTCACCTGACTTTGAGATGACTGATTGGGAAAGAAAGATGCAGAGCTGCTTGTTCTGTGGGAACTGAGCCGATGGTCTCCATAATTGATTTGTTTAGGAGACAAAAGACACTGAGTTCCTCAGAAGCCGCTGGGCTATGCTGCCTCTCTTATGCCCACAGAGGCTTTATTTTTCTCAGCAAGATATCTGCAACAGAACCACTGAACAGAAATGTCCTCTCGCCTCTGTCAAGTCTCTGTTAGATCCTTTAGGTCCTACACAGTACCGTCTTTAAATAATGTTTTAAAAACTCTGCTCCATGGATGTACTTGAAAGGCTTTCTTCATTTTTCAAACCTTTACTGAGTGCACATTTATACAAGGTTTTGCACTAGTGTTTAGAACACAATTGAGAGGCCCAACTAGGACCTGGAGAAGCGCATATTCAAGATGGAATGAGTGGCTTTGACAAGTATTAAGTGCTCCATTCCCAGAGCTGCCCAAGCAAACACTAAGGGAAAATAATGATAATTTGTAGATTACATAGAATTGTTACCAAGTTTCCTGCACGTATTGAGTTCATCTTCCCATTAGATTGTAAGTTGGTTGAAGGACAGTGTCGGAGACCAGCTCCAACAGGGGGTCTCATAAGATGAACGGATGGTGAGGCCTATACCTTGACTATTTTTTCTTGACTTACTGACTGGAACCGGTGCCATGGTTACGGCAAGTAGTTGATTTGTTATTACTTGTAATCAAACAAAAGTAAGAGCACAAACTATTGTGCACAGGAACAAGAAAAAGTTGCTGAGTACTAAGCACTAATCTATCTTCTTAACATTAATTTTCCTTCTCTAGATTTTAATTTAATTTCTCAAAAACTTTCTTGACAGGAATACAGGGAGTTTTTCTTTAGGCATTAACAATTTACACTCCACAGCTAAATCATTGCATTTAGAGCAAACAGATCTATGCTTTAGAAGTAGTTGCATTAATTGGGAAAGTCATGATTTTTCCTTTATACTTAATGGTCATATGAGAAATCAAAACTATACTTATTAAAGAAATACAAAAACAAATCAGCCCATTCCCAGAAACATACTGCACTCCTCCAGAGGATGGACGCCTGGCGCCATCCAACTCAGTAGGGCCTTGCCATTACCTGAGTCAGGGGAGGGGTTCAGCAGGAGAGGGATCAAATCTTATTCTCTTTGGGTTTTTTAGTAGATCTGGCTTAGGACTAAATTAGACCCTGTATAGGAACGAAATTGGTTTGAATTGAAACTAACCACTACCAAGAAAAGAAATTTTAAAATCCTAAAAGAAAAAGAGAATTTTTTATTTTGAAGAATTTTATAACCTGAAGGCTCTGACATATCGTAAGAGGTAATAATTTGTCTTCCCTTTCCCCTTTATGCTAGAAGAAGCACAGATGAAATAAAAAGAACTGAAAGAGCTGGCACAGTGGTGCACGCCTGTAACCCAGCAGCTCAGGAGGCTGAGGCAGGAGGATAGTGAGTTCAAAGACAGCCTCAGCAAAAAAAAAAGGCACCAAGAAACTCAGTGAGACCCTGTCCCTAAATAAAATATAAAATAGGGCTGGGAATGTGGCTCAGTGGTCAAGCCCCTGAGTTCAATCTCTGGTAACTGCCCCCCTACACCCTGGCCCCCAAAAAACAGAACTGAAAGAGATGTTAAATGCTGAATTGAGTGCTGAATCTCCAAGAGATGAGTGAGGCTTTTTCCTGGTGAATTTGTTAAGATTTTAAACCTACCACTTAGGGGTAAGGGCATCCCTGCATGTTAGGTGAAAGAGCCCAGCCTCCCCCAAAGTGTGTCCTTGGACCAGCATCACTGGAACACTTGGAACTCACTGACTGAGGCCAACTGTTCTGCACAATGACCTCTGATCTTTCCCTCGGCTCCAAGTATTCACACCACATGGAAGGATATGAGAACAACTCTGGGCCAGGCCAGATAGCTCATAGATTTCACAGTAATAAATTCACATTGCCACAAGCACCTGAAATCATTCAGATATTTTTCTGAAGAAATTGACCTTGTACTGTGTGTGTGTGTGTGTGTGTGTGTGTGTGTGTGTGTGTGTGTGTGTGTTAAGCAATTTACTGGGCAACATGAAAATTGGATTTAAAAATTTTAATCATTGCTTGTGCTATTGAGATCAAATAGGAATCACTGTTTCCCTGATGTGCATAAGGGTTTTCATGATCACACCATTCTTCCTCGTTTTGGTCATGCCCATTTTTTTTTTGTTTGAGGAAATGAATTTCTAAGGTTAGTCAGCAAAACATTCCATTTATTGCCAAAGCAAAAAAAAAAAAGAAGTGAGTTATGAACTCCCATTTTTACCCCAAATACAGATTGCAGAATCACATAGGTTACACATTCACATTTTTACATAATGCCATACTAGTGACTGATGTATTCTGCTACCTTTCCTATCCTCTACTATCCCCCTCCCCCCATCTTTTCTTTCTATCCCATCTACTGTAATTCATTTCTCTCCTTATTTTTCTTCCAATTCCCCTCACAACCTCTTTTATGTAGTTTTTTATAACAATGAGGGTCTCTTTCGATTTCCATGCAATTCCACTTTTCTCTCTCTTTCCCTCCCATCTCGTGCCTCTGTTTAATGTCAATCTTTTCTTCCTGCTCTTCCTCCCTACTCTATTCTTAGTTGCTCTCATTATATCAAAGAAGACATTTGGTATTTGTTTTTTAGGGATTGGCTAGCTTCACTGAGCATAATCTGCTCTAATGCCATCCATTTCCTGCAAATTCCATGATTTTGTCATTTTTTAGTGCTGTGTAATACTCCATAGTGTATAAATGCCACATTTTTTTTAATCCATTCATCCATTGAAGGGCATCTGGGTTAGTTCCACAGTCTAGCTATTGTGAATTGTGCTGCTATGAACATCGATGTGGCCGTATCCCTGTAGTACGCTCTTTTAAGGTCTTCAGGGAATAGCCCAAGAAGGGCAATAACAGGGTCAAATGGTGGTTCCATTCCTAGCTTTCCCAGGAATCTCCATACTACTTTCCAAATTGGCCGAACCAATTTGCAGTCCCATCAGCAATGTATTAGAGTACCCTTTTCCCCACATCCTCGCCAGCACTTTTTATTATTTGACTTCATAATGGCTGCCAATCTTACTGGAGTGAGATGGTATCTTAGGGTGGTTTTGATTTGCATTTCTCTGACTGCTAGAGATGGTGAGCATTTTTTCATGTATCTGTTGATTGATTGTATGTCCTCCTCTGAGAAGTGTCTGTTCAGGTCCTTGGCCCATTTGTTGATTGGGTTATTTGTTGTCTTATTGTCCAATTTTTTGAGTTCTTTGTAAACTCTGGATATTAAGGCTCTATCTGAAGTGTGGGGGGTAAAAATTTGTTCCCATGATGTAGGCTCCCGATTTACTTCTCTTATTGTTTCTCTTGCTGTGAAAAAACTTTTTAGTTTAAGTAAGTCCCATTTGTTGATTCTTGCTATTAACTCTTGTGCTATGGGTGTCCTGTTAAGGAATTTGGAGCCTGATCCCACAATATGTAGATCGTAGCCAACTTTTTCTTCTATCATACGCAGAGTCTCTGATTTGATATCAAGGTCCTTGATCCATTTTGAGCTAATTTTTGTGCATGGTGAGAGGAGGGGATTCAGTTTCATTTTGTTGCATATGGATTTCCAGTTTTCCCAACACCATTTGTTGAAAATGCTATCCTTCCTCCATTGCATGCTCTTAGCCCCTTTATCGAATATAAGATAGTTGTAACTTTGTGGATTAGTCTCTGTATCCTCTATTCTGTACCATTGGTCTACCCGCCTGTTTTGGTACCAATACCATGCTGTTTTTGTTACTATTGCTCTGTAGTATAGTTTGAAATCTGGTATTGCTATACCACCTGATTCACACTTCCTGCTTAGAATTGCTTTTGCTATTCTGGGTCTTTTATTTTTCCATATGAATTTCATGATTGCTTTATCTATTTCTACAAGCAATGCCATTGGAATTTTGATTGGCATTGCATTAAACCTATAGAGGACTTTTGGTAATATCGCCATTTTTATGATGTTAGTTCTGCCTATCCATGAACAGGGTATATCATTCCATTTTCTAAGATCTTCTTCTACTTCTCTTTTTAGGGATCTGTAGTTTTCATTGTATAAATCTTTCACCTCTTTTGTTAGGTTGATTCCCAAGTATTTTATTTTTTTTTTTTTTGAGGATATTGTGAATGGAGTGGTTTTCCTTATTTCCATTTCAGAGGTTTTGTTGCTGATATACAGAAATGCCTTTGATTTGTGCGTGTTGATTTTATATCCTGCCACTTTGCTGAATTCATTTATTAGTTCTAGTAGTTTTTTTGTAGACCATTTTGGGTCTTCTAGGTATAGAATCATGTCATCTGCAAATAGTGATAATTTAAGTTCTTCCTTTCCAATTTTTATGCCTTTAATTTCTTTCGTTTGTCTAATTGCTCTGGCCAGTGTTTCGAGAACTATATTGAATAGAAGTGGTGATAGAGGGCATCCCTGTCTTGTTCCTGATTTTAAGGGGAATGCCTTCAATTTTTCTCCATTCAGAATGATGCAAGCCTTGGGCTTAGCGTAAATAGCTTTTACAATATCAAGGTAAGTTCCTGTTATCCCTAGTTTTTCTAATGTTTTGAACATAAAGGGATTCTGTACTTTGTCGAATGCTTTTTCTGCGTCTATTGAGATGATCATATGGTTCTTATCTTTAAGTCTATTGATATGGTGAATTACATTTATTGATTTCCGTATATTGAACCATCCCTGCATCCCAGGGATGAATCCTACTTGATCATGGTGCACAATTTTTTTGATGTGTCTTTGTATCCGATTCGCCAGAATTTTATTGAGGATTTTTGCATCTAGGTTCATCAGAGATATTGGTCTGTAGTTTTCTTTCTTTGCTGTGTCTTTGTCTGGTTTCGGAATCAATGTGATGTTGGCCTCATAGAATGAATTTGGAAGGACTCCCTCTTTTTCTATTTCCTGGAATAACTTGAAAAGTATTGGTATTAATTCTTCTTTAAAGGTTTTGTAAAACTCCGCTGTATACCCATCCGGTCCTGGGCTTTTCTTGGTTGGTAGTCTTTTGATTACTTCTTCAATTTCATCCATTGATATTGGTCTGTTCAAATCGTGTGTGTCCTCCTGACTCAGTCTGGGCAAATCATATGTCCTAAGAAATTTATCGATGTCTTCACTATCTTCTATTTTATTGGAATATAGGTTTTCAAAATAGTTTCTAATTGTCTTCTGTATTTCTGTGGCGTCTGTTGTGATATTGCCTTTTTCATCCCTTATGTTAGTAATTTGAGTTCTCTCTCTTCTTCTCTTCGTTAGCATGGCTAAAGGTTTGTCTATCTTGTTTATTTTTTCAAAGAACCAACTTTTAGTTTTGTTAATTTTTTCGATAGTTTCTTTTGTTTCAATTTCATTGATTTTTGCTCTGATTTTAATTATTTCTTGCTTTCTGCTGCATTTGCTATTGTTTTGCTCTTCCTTTTCTAGGGCTTTGAGATGAAGTGTGAGCTCATTTATTTGTTGGTTTTTCCTTTTTTGAGGAATGACCTCCAGGCGATGAATTTCCCTCTTAAAACTGCTTTCATTGTGTCCCATAGATTCTGATAGGTTGTGTCTGCATTTTCATTTATCTCTAAGAATTTTTTGATTTCCTCCTTTATGTCTTCTGTAACCCTTTGATCATTCAGTAACATATTGTTCATTTTCCATGTGATATTGGATTTTCCCTTCCTTTTTTATCATTAATTTCCAGTTTCAATCCATTATGATCAGATAAAATGCATGGTATAATCTCTACCCCTTTATATTTATTGAGGGTTGCCCTATGGCATAATATATGGTCTATTTTTGAGAAGGATCCATGTGCTGCTGAGAAAAAAGTATATCCATTCGATGATGGTTGGTATATTCTATATATGTCAGTTAAGTCTAGGTTATTGATTGTGGTATTGAGGTCTATAGTTTCTTTATTCAACTTTTGCTTGGAGGATCTGTCCAATGGTGAGAGAGGTGTGTTGAAGTCACCCATAATTATTGTGTTGTGGTCTATTTGATTCTTGAACTTGAGGAGAATTTGTTTTATAAACTTCAAAGCGCCATTATTTGGTGCATAAATATTGATAATTGTTATGTCTTGTTGTTTAATGGTTCCTTTTAACAGTATATAATGTCCTTCCTTATCCCTTTGGATTAACTTAGTCTTGAAGTCGATTTTATTCGATATGAGGATGGCCACCCCTGCTTGCTTGCGAGGAGCGTGTGCGTGGTATATTTTTTCCCAACCTTTCACCTTTAGCCTGTGTATGTCTTTTCCAGTCAGGTGAGTCTCCTGGAGACAGCATATTGTTGGATTTGTTTTTTTGATCCATGTTACCAGCCTATGTCGCTTTATTGGAGTGTTTAAACCATTAATGTTTAGAGTTACTATTGATATATGGTTTGTACTTCCAGCCATATTTGATTATTTATCTCGTTTTTTTTTTAATTGCGTTTGTTTCACCATGATTAGTTTTCCCCCCTCCGTCTGTCTTTACTGAGGTACTTCCCACTGTTGGCTTTAGTTATTGTTTTCCGTTTCTTCCTCGTGAAGTGTTTTGCTCAAGATGCTTTGCAACGCTGGTTTTCTGGCTGCAAATTCTTTTAGTTTTTGTTTATCGTGAAAGATTTTTATTTCATTGTCGTATCTGAAGCTTAATTTTGCTGGGTACAGAATTCTTGGTTGGCATCCATTGTCTTTCAGTGTTTGAAATACGTTATTCCAGGATCTTCTCGCTTTCAGCGTCTGAGTTGAGAAGTCCGTTGTTAACCTTATTGGTTTACCCCTGAATGTAATCTTTCTCTTTTCTCTTGTAGCTTTTAATATTTTCTCTTTGTTCTGTATATTGGATATCTTCATAACAATGTGTCTTGGCGTTGGTCTACTGTGATTTTGTATGTTCGGTGTCCTGTATGCATCTACAATTTGAATATCTGTTTCCTTTTTTAATTCTGGAAAGTTTTCTGTGATTATTTCAACTAGTAGATTACTCATTCCCCTTGTTTGAATCTCTATCCCTTCCTCTATCCCAATGACTCTTAAATTTGGTTTTTTTATATTATCACATATCTCTTGTATGCTTCTCTCATGATTTTTAACCAGCCTATCTGAGATGGCTAGCCTCTTTTCCAGATGATATATTTTGTCTTCATTATCTGATGTTCTAGCTTCTACTTGCTCCACTCTATTAATGATACTCTCATTTGAGTTTTTAATTTGGTTTATGGTTTCTTTCATTTCTAAGATTATGGTTTGATTCTTTTTTATAGTCTCTATCTCCTGATAAAGATGCTTAACTTCTTCCTTTATCTGTTTGTGTAATACATTCTCAATGTGTTCTTTCGCTGCTTGAATTTGCTGTCTTGTATCCTCTTTAAGGTTCCGTTCCATCTGTCTCAGGTGTTCCATGAGTTCTTTATATGACCATTTTTCTGGTGGTTCTATATCCTCCTGAATATTTAGGCTGCCCTGCATTGTTTTCACTCCTTTTCTTCCTTGCTTTTTCATGCTGTTCATATTGTTTCTTGTTCTGTTTGACTGCTGAGTTACTGTTTACTCCTATAAATATATTTGAAGCTTGGGAGGAAAGGTATTAGAAGGGATGGGTAGAAGTCACTAAAGAGAATAAGAGTAAGCAGGTAGAATTCAAGGAAGGGGGAATAAGAAAATTAAAAAGAGATGTAAAGACAGGAGAAAAGAAGGATAGAAAAGAATAGAAGATTAAAAGGGATTTAAAGAGAAATAATAATAGTAGAAATGGAAAATGAGATTTAAAAAATAGAATAAAATAAAATAAGATGGATTAAAAAACATTTAAAAAGACAGTAAAAAAAATTTATAAATGCAGTCCTAGAGTTCGATTAACTGCTCTTCCAGTGGGTGGAGCTATGCGCACCAGGCCAAGTTTCTCCTCTCAGTAGGCGGGAGTCAATCACTGTGCAGCGGTACTTCCTCCAGGATTGGGCGGGTCTCCCTTCCTGCTGTTCGCTGTGTGGGCGGGGCCTTTTGCAGAGCTGGTCAGGGGTCGTTTGCAGCACTGGGTTGGCAGGTGGAGGGTGGTCGTCTGCAGCTCCAAACCGCCAGAGGAGGTTCACAGAGTCGGGCCCTCGGGGCCGGGCAGGCAGTGTTTGCTCCCCCACTCACTGCAAGGGTGTAGGCAGCGGCCGCTTGGCGGTAGCCAGCGGCGGTTCACAGAGCTGGTCTGCGGGGAGCCCAAGCAGCCAAGCAGGCAGCACCAGCTCCCAAGTTCACTGCGCCGTGTGAGCAGCGGCTGGTTGAGGTTCACCAAGCCAGCCCGGGGGAGGGAGGGGGGACAGGCAGACAGCCAGCAACTGCTCCCAAGTTCGATGTTACGTGTGGGCGGTTCACAAAGCCGGGCTGCGGGGACCCAGGCAGGCCGCTCCTGCTCCTAAACTCGATGCCACGTGTGGGCGGTGGTCGGCTTGGGTTCACATGGCCCGCCCGTGGGGGTCCAAGCGGGCAGCAATAGTTCCCAAGAACAATGCAGCGTGTGGCCTGCGCCAGCTGCGATTCAGAGAGCCAGCTCACAGGGCCCGGGCAGGTCGCTCCTGCTCCTAAACTCGCTGCCGCTTGAGGGCGGCGGTCGGCTTGGGTTCATAGGGCCTGCCCGTGGATCCAGGCAGGCAGCAATGGTTCCCAAAAACAGGGCAGCGTGTGGCCTGCGCCAGCTGTGATTCAGAGAGCCAGCTCACGGGACCTGGGCAGGTCGCTCCTGATCCTAAACTCGCTGCCGCTTGTGGGCGGTGGTCGGCTTGGGTTCACAGGGCCCGCCCGTGGGGATCCAGGCAGGCAGCAATGGTTCCGAAGAACAATGCAGCGTGTGGCCTGCGCCAGCTGTGATTCAGAGAGCCAGCTTGCGGGACCCGGGTGGGTCGCTCCTGATCCTAAACTCGCTGCCGCTTGTGGGCGGCGGTCGGCTTGGGATCACAGGGCCCGCCCACGGGGATCCAGGCAGGAAGCAATGGTTCCCAAAAACAGTGCAGCGTGTGGCCTGTGCCAGCTGCGATTCAGAGAGCCAGCTCGCGGGACCTGGGGAGGTTGCTCCTGATCCTAAACTCGCTGCCGCTTGTGGGTGGCGGTCGGCTTGGGATCACAGGGCCCGCCCGTGGATCCAGGCAGGCAGCAATGGTTCCCAAAAACAGTGCAGCGTGTGGCCTGCGCCAGCTGCGATTCAGAGAGCCAGCTCGCGGGACCCGGGTAGGTCGCTCCTGATCCTAAACTCGCTGCCGCTTGTGGGTGGCGGTCGGCTTGGGATCACAGGGCCGCCCGTGGATCCAGGCAGGCAGCAATGGTTCCCAAAAACAGTGCAGCGCGTGGCCTGCGCCAGCTGCGATTCAGAGAGCCAGCTCGCGGGACCCGGGTAGGTCGCTCCTGATCCTAAACTCGCTGCCGCTTGTGGGCGGCGGTCGGCTTGGGATCACAGGGCCTGCCCGTGGAGATCCAGGCAGGAAGCAATGGTTCCCAAAAACAGTGCAGCGTGTGGCCTGCGCCAGCTGCGATTCAGAGAGCCAGCTCGCAGGACCCGGGCGGGTCGCTCCTGATCCTAAACTCGCTGCCGCTTGTGGGCGGCGGTCGGCTTGGGTTCACAGGGCCCTCCCGCGGAAATCCAGGCAGGCAGCAATGGTTCCCAAAAACAGTGCAGCGTGTGGCCTGCGCCAGCTGCGATTCAGAGAGCCAGCTCGCGGGACCTGGGCAGGTTGCTCCTGATCCTAAACTCGCTGCCGCTTGTGGGTGGCAGTCGGCTTGGGATCACAGGGCCCGCCCGTGGATCCAGGCAGGCAGCAATGGTTCCCAAAAACAGTGCAGCGTGTGGCCTGCACCAGCTGCGATTCAGAGAGCCAGCTCGCGGGACCCGGGTAGGTCGCTCCTGACCCTAAACTCGCTGCCGCTTGTGGGCGGCGGTCGGCTTGGGATCACAGGGCCCGCCCGCGGGGATCCAGGCAGGAAGCAATGGTTCCCAAAAACAATGCAGCGTGTGGCCTGCGCCAGCTGCGATTCAGAGAGCCAGCTCGTGGGACCCGGGCAGGTCGCGCCTGCTCCTAAACTCGCTGCCGCTCGTGGGCGGCGATCGGCTTGGGTTCACAGAGCCCGCTCGCAGGGGTCCAGGCGGTTAGTGTCCGCTCCTATGCTCACTGCAATGTGTAGGCAGCGGCCATTCGGCGGCCCCCGGCGGCTCTGTGCCCCTGCTCTGGGTTGCCGAGATTCAGTATTTTGTGACAATCTAACACCTCCTATTAAACTTACTAGTTCCAGGAAGGTCTCCTTTCAGAGGAAATTTGCTTGAAGTTTCCCAGCAGGACGCATGTGGGTGTATTAATGAGTCTCTCTGATCCCCTTACCACGGAGGCATTGTATGTGCTGCCTCTTCGCTGGCAGCCATGTTCCTTGACATGATATGTCAAGAGCTTTGTAATGTTGTGAACAACCAATAAAAAAAAAAAAAGAAAATAAGAGTCAGAAAACCAGTTTTGAAACTCATAAATGAATAGTTTCAGAAAATCAAAGAGAACTAATGATTTCTTAACATTTCAGTTTTTAATGTCTTATTTTTGTTTTACATTGCTTTTGTTTTTAAGATAAAGGACAGTAAGATGATTGAAAGGGAAATTAAAAATGAAAACCAAGTAAGAAAAAAAATAAATAAGATTCCACCAAGCATTAAACTGGCTACTCTGCCTATCATTCAGTGAACTCTGAGTTTCCTGGCAGTCAAAGCAAATAGATACACGATAAAAACTAAGAGCTGACTAGTGCTGCTGGCCCTTTCAGCCATTATTTGATGCCCAGAATGTGGGAAACATGACACTTAGCAATGACCAAGTAGACTATCTGGGTCAAGCATTTGAAATCTATTAGCATATTTGCTGTTAACGACTACCAATTAGTGCTTCCAGGATATTGGCATTGTTTGTAAATAAAATTCTTGCTAAATCTGTCCTCCCAAATGCACAAACCAAGTTTAAAATGTACTGTTATTTTTTCTTATAATCTAGGATTTTGAATGTTGATAATTAAAATTAATAGATAATTGTTTATTTGTAATGTAACTCATAAAGATTTTCAATGATTTTATTCACTCTTCATTGGTGAGAAACTTTATATAAATTTTTCCAACTTTATTTTAATTGTAGTATATTTCAACATTTTTTCTGAAAAATAATATATCAGGCTCTTTGGTAGGACCTCCTTAGATTTAACAAAAACTTTGCCCAATTGATCAGAGTTTTTAGATAAAATAGATTTGAAGCTAATCTTCTCTATTCAACCCTCCAGCCTTTCTCCCAGAAATAATCCCTTCAGATACTGAGGTTCCTATGTGTCCTTCCTGTGCTTCATGTTTCTGTAAACCCAAGTGTAATCTTGTTCCACATGTTTTTGAGAATTTAAATAAATTTTTAAACTTAAAAAAAAAGTTCTTCTTTTAAGACTCTAGACTTATTTATTTTATTTTGTATATATTTAGATTTTAAAATTAGTTGTGCTTAACTGAAGCACCGATTTTCTATTGAAATGTAAATACTTTAAGCTTCTTAAGGCCCTGAGATTTGGAATTTTAATGAAAGCTGTGTTGGCCTATTAATCATGTGCAATGAATTATTAGAGCAAAAGACAAGAATGTCTGGGCATTGAAGATAATAAGACAGTTTACTAATATATGGTATTATCATCAGGTAACAAAGTATCACTACAAATAATAGTTATTACATGATAAATTTCTGAGTCAATTTCTTTTTTTTCTTAAATCATAACTGTTAATACATATTAAATGTACAAATTAATGTACATGATGCAAATTAAAGGGATTCATTGATGTTTCTCTACTTGCATTAATATATTGTGCATTAATTTCAATTCTTTTTTCTGTAAAATGGGGATAATAGGTTATCTTATAGTTTGTTGTGTAAACCAAATAAATTAATGCATGTAAAAGTCTTATAGCCATTTAATAAGTGTTAGGTATTTTTATCTAATGTGTGTCTCTATTCGTTACTCAATTTGAAAAATCCTGATTGGATTCAGGTATGTAAAAATTCACCTTTTCAAAGAAATTCACTGAGATTTGATAGAATGGATTATCTGAAATTCAATCTAATTTTTACAGAAAACATGCCACTTTTAAACTATATTAAACAAGGTTTTTAAAGTCAGGCATTTATGTGTATTGAAGAAATCTAAGAAGACTCACACTCAAATTATTTTTCTATGAGATATTCCCTAGATGATTATGATGATTATGGTTATTATTATTGCAGAACAGAGGCTTTACTATTAAGTTGATCTAATTCCTATGCTGCATTATATAAATTCTAAAGAGCAAGTACATATTGTGTCACAAAGTGTCATTCATGAGTTATGATTGTTAATAATGGATTCTAATGGTGACCATGATGATGATTCAATCTAATTCCCTACATTAATAAAGAGCATAGAGGATATGGAAGATTGTTTGGGTATCATCCTTCACCATACCCCACACCCGTGACCTACAAGAAATTAGCCAGTAAAACCAAGGAAAAACTTATATGGAGATAAAATTATATAAACATACATTGGGAGATTTTTTTAATGCCCCATGAAATTGTCTCTCCTTAACTGACCTTTATATTTAAGACCTTTCCAATAGCAGTATGCAGAACTTCAGAGATTGTATTTTTAAATCCCTGAACATTTACGTTTAGTTTTCCCTTTTACACATCCACAGACCATGTACCAATTTCCCATAGTAAAATCTGCTGGAACTGCCTTCTATGTGGAATTTTATTTCTTTTTCTGAAAACTTCTAGATATCTACTTATAAAAGAGATTGTCATATTGATCTTTTTGATACGGGGTGTTAAAAGGAAGTACATGTCACTGATTTCTAAATGACTTGAAGTTCATCCAGGTAGTTGATACAGAAAACAGAGAACGTAAGAAATGTCAAGTACATGTAGCTTCCAGCTCCATTTCAAAGTTGATTTATTGTAAATCAATGCTAATAAGGTAACCTCTTGTTTAGGGAAATTATTTAGAGAAAGCGATACCTAAAACTGAACTAGATAGTGTGGTGTTTTTAGTCATTTCTGGATAAACTTTTACTACAATTTTTGTGAACACCAAGTATCACAAGAATTTCTACTTTCTCTATTTCCTTCTCTACTTTCTCTATTCTCCTGGGGGATTTCATATTCACCCTTTGCTATAACAGTTGCCTTCAAGACAATGACTCCCAAATCCAAACCTGCAGTTCTAGGATGTGTGTGTGAAGGGCATTTCCACGTGATTATCCCACAGATAACTCACATTCAACATTACTCAAATCAAATCCACCAAAGCCTTCTCTACATTTGCTATTCCTCACATATTCCTGTTTTCCTGAGTGATCCCACCAGCTAGCCAGCCTGCCCAAACTGATTTGTTGTCTTTACCATGTCCTCTTCAACTAGGTCTTTAAAGTTCTCCATATCCTTCTCATGAGGGCTTCAGAGATTTTCTCCCACCTTCAACACAGAACGTCTTCAGATACAGACCACTTCATTTTGATCTTGTTTTAGCACTCAGATCACTCTTTTGAACTAAACAGATGTGTCTAAAACCTGGGGAACCAGGTTTCACAGTTATCGACCCCTGCTCCTTGGACTCAAACTCACAATTCCATGAGTTGGTCTATCTGCGTGTTCTAGACCTAGAGATCTGATGATTTTTTAAAACCCAGTCTATCTCCCTCCGGATTTCCCTGTTTTCAGTCTGCACTCACCTGGAAGAGATTTATGGTCTTCTATTGTTGATACTCTGCAATCATTGATGTCCATGCTCATACCCAAGCCTGGCTTCCAGAGACACACCTGGGCTCTCTGGCGGCCCATGGCATGGTGGGGGGTGGGACGTTTTCCGAGGTTTTTATTGCCAAGTACCTTGCTTAGAAATAAGGCCTGACACAGCTTCACAGTGCCTAGTCCCGGCCCCATAGGCTGATACCCTGCCACCTCCCCTGAAGTAGCAGGCTCCTCAGAATGACCCAGGGATTGGCAGCATCCACTGGTACTATCCCACCAGCCCCTTGAAGCCTAGCTGGAGTCTCCATAGAAACAGGGTACATCTCTATCGAAATGGGTTACCTCCTCCCGCCTCAGTTTGATGCAGCTCTCAGAGAAGCTCAATAGTGAGGGTCTTTCCATTTATAGCAATTAGGATAACCAAGTGTTCTGAGCTGGCTGAGCCTTAGATGGCAGATTCCTGCTATATTCTTTGAGATTTCTGCCATCAATGTTGCCTGAGATGCCAACTTGCCATCCCACTAACTATAAGACAGTGTTCTCAGTCAAGACCAATCTCACAACCAATAACACACACACACACACACACACACACACACACACACACATGCACACGCCAATCCATCATGGTGAGCAAGGCTTTGTATCTGTGATACAGACCGAATGCACCCACTAATCACATTCACTGCTTCAAACAGATCGTGATCAGGAAACAACTGATGTCACTTGTAAAATGTGATATGTCCTGGACTATCACTGTGGTAAAAAGGAAGTAGAGAAATGCAAAAAATGGGAGAAAATATTTAACCTCTTAGAGACCTAAAAAAATATTTAGATGTGGTTCCAACCAATCCTGAGTTCAAAATCATCTTGAAAATATGCTTTCACTTCTATTTATCAATTTACGTACTTACTTACTTACTTACTTACTGCAGAACTGGGGATTGAACCCAGTGGAACTCTACCATGAAGCTATATCCTCAGCCCTTTCAATTATTTGGCGCGGGGTGCCTTGCCGAGTTTCAAATTTATGATCCTCCTGCCTTAGTCTCCCAAGTACCTGGGATTACAGGCAGGTACCACTCTTCCCCATTAATTACTTATTTTTAAAATAAGGCTATTTTTAAAAATTGAACTATAATTTGTACTCAAAGAATGCACAGATCTAAAGTGTACAGGTTTATAATATTTTACATATATATGAACTAACAAAAATCAGGATATAAAACATTTCCATAACTTTAGAAAATTCCTTCATGCTTCAACTGATATCACCACTGAGCTCGGAAAAAAAAAAAAGACCACCATTATTACTTGGCCATTATAGCTGTTTTGCTAATTTTTGTACTTTATTTAAAGGAAACATACAGTATATATTTTGTATCTGGCTTCTTTCACCCAGAAAATTTTTTTTTAAATTTGTCAATGTTATTAATGTTCCAGTATTTGTGTTTCTAAAGTAACTGAATTATTCCACTGCATGATAAACCGTGATTTGTCTTCTGTCCTTCTGCTGAAGGCATAATATTTGTTTGAGTTCTTATGAATTTTTACACAAAAATTTTTGTTAACTGTGCATTTATTTCTTTGGAAAATTGCTAGGAATGAGATTGTTTTAAATAGAATAACTACATATTTAACTAAATTAGAAATTACTAAATATTTTTGAAAAATAAGTGTATACACTTTAAATTTTACCTTGAGTATCTATCGAAATAGCTAGAAAGGATGTTGTTTTCATCATTATAATAACCAAAAAGAGCAGAAGAAAATGCAGATTAATGACTTTTTTGACTTTATTAGGGATGAAGATTATAAGGCAAACAACTAACCAAAGTCTGGGGAGAGAATAAGCAACCAAAATAATCCAGGCATTATTTTAACTATGGGAGAACCCACTAGATACATAGGAGTTTATTTATATAAAAAACTCAAATAAAAAATAGTTAATGGATTGCTAAAGACTAAGTATAGACTGGTTTAAAAGCATAAAGACCCAGAGGGCTATAGACATAAGATGTTTGTATTTTTTCTTTTTCTCCATGGATTCCACAAAATGCTCCCAGGAAGATAGAGAAGTATTCTGAGAAAGTGTCTTTAACGGTATCATTTCTTGGATAGATGGAGGGACAAAGAGCAGCAACAGCAGCCAAAACTTTTCCCAGACCCATTTCCTGATTTTATTGCATAGAACAATAGCTGTAATCTTCAGGGGCAAAAGTACCAGAAACTGTTACATTAGGACACTCAAATGAAAACCTTTGCAGGTATGGAAAGGAACAGGCCGAAATGTCTAACGTCGGGAGGAATAAGAACTAGGCTCAGCCATATTGCTAGAAAGTGGGTCACTGTGAAGGCCATATCCCTGTGACTGAGTTTACAGTACCTAAGGCAGAGCATCGTGGAAACATCAGAAATCCCTTCTGTGTTTCCCACTAGTCCACTAACATGCATTGACTGAAAATAACAGTAGAATACAGCTGAGAATTCTTCAAGAAATAGATTATCTCTGGAGAACAGAGAAAATAGAATACACAAAAGCAAGCAGGAAACAATATTAACAAACTGAACTCAGCCATATAGAATAAGGATAACATTACAGTCAATTGAGATCAATCCCAGAATGCAAGGCTGGTTCAATATTCAAAATTTCAATCAACTGAATTTCCATAGTAACAGACTAAATAAGATAAAATATATATCATTTCAATAGATGCAGAGAAAATAAGAAAATTCAATATCTATTTATGATAAAAACTATAACTAAATGAAACTAGGGGCAAAGTCCAGTGGTAGAGTGCATGCTTAGTATGCATAAGGCTCTGAATTCAAAACCCAGCACACATACTCCAAAAAAAAAAACTACTAGTAAAAAATAAATAGACATTTTCTAACTTGATAAAAGGCATTGAGTAAATGTAATGTGCCAGACACAAAGCTTATATTATCTCAAAACTTTTTCAGCAGTTGTGAAATAGACATCATAATATATTAAGCAAGGAACAAACTGAGGAATAGAGATGAGCTGACTTTTTACAAACAACATCTATTAAACAACAGATGGATTTCAATCCACATCTATCTGGACCAAGAGCCTACTGTTTTACTATAATATGTTTCATTTAAGATTGAAAAAGAAACAGAAATTTTAGTTCAAAACAATGGATCACGGATTAGCATGGGTAACATGATAGAAAATCAGTAATTGTATCAATCATTTTTTTTTCAGGAAATGTAATGTTTGTTGAGGTAAATCTTATAATACAAAAAAAGAAAAATACCTAAGTATATATCATTTGTCAAAATTTCTTGTATCTTATAAAACTTAAAAAAATAAAAGTTTCTACTGAAAAAAATAGATCAATGTATTTAAAAGCAGGTGACTTATAATTTTACTTTTAATAAATAATCAGAGATGATCACAGATACATATGAATGAAAGCTTCTATTCCAATATTTATGATAGTAAATGGAATGGAAGGTTTCTATGTTCAATAAAAGGGATATATTAACTTAATTTCATGTTAGGAAATTAAGATTACAAGGTAAACAACTAAATACAGTACAACAATATTGGGAGATTTTGCTTTGTATATTTTAAAGATAGATACAGGTAGAATGGGATGAATGCAAAGAGAGCTTTGATTTTGTTACCTGTTCTATTCTTCTGAATAACTTTCTGCATTTTCTTAATTTTTCCACAATGAAAACTTATTACTTGAAATAACAGACATACAAAAAAGAATTCATCACAGTGATGCACAGTGTTAGAAGCGAGATACTGCAGATTCAATGAGACACAGGTGTTGATAGCTGGTTGTGCATTTTGACCAAGTCTCCATTTATTCTTACAAAAGAGCACCCATGCAAAAGTCTGTGAGAAGTTATGCTCTCTCTAAAGTCACTCCTATATGTCTCTTTCCAGAGTCCAGGCATCACTGTATACAATATTATTTGCCATGTTGCTGCAGATTAACAAGCCTGTTTGGGGTGCTCTCAGTCCATTCTCGTCATGGTCTGCTTTTCTCTGTTTTGTAGCTATGATACCATTGGAAATGAGCAATCAATCATTTGTCACTGAATTCATCTTCTTGGGATTTTCCAACCACTCCAACATACAGGGCTGGTTCTTTCTGCTCTTTCTGGTCATTTACCTGACCACTCTCCTGGGGAACATGCTCATAATAGTGGCCACTAGGGTCAGTCCTGCTCTCCACACTCCAGTGTACTTTTTACTCAGCAATTTGAGCTTCTTGGACATCTGATACACATTCACCACCCTCCCAGTACTGCTGGTGAACTTCTTTTGGGAGAAGAATGCCATTTCTTATGAGGGCTGCTTTTCCCAGATCTTCTTCTTGGTGACAAGTGCTGGCACAGAAGGCATGTTACTGGCTGTATGGCCAGTATGACTGCTGTGTGGCCACCTGCTGTCCTCCTCAGTACCCAGTCATCATGAGTGTGAAGGTCTGTGTTGGCCTGGTGACTGGGTCATGGCTGTGTGGGCTGGTGAATTTGGTCACACACACAGTGCTGGCCATCACACTCACTCTGTTTGGGCCCCACCAGTTCAGCCACTTTCTCTGTGACACCCCATTGCTCCTGAAGCTTTCCTGCTCAGACACCTCTGTCAACGAGTCTGCGCTCCATGTTGTCAGTGCCACCATGTGCCTGAGCCTTTGCCTCTTCACTACAGGCTCCTACGCACTCAACATGGTGGCCATCCTTGGGATTCCCTTTGCCCAGGGCAGGAGGAAGGCCTTCTCCACCTCTGCGTCCCCCCTCACTGTCATGGTGGTCTTCTATGGAACATCCAACTTCCACTATGACAGGCCCAGAGAAGGCTGGACATGGACACCCTGGTCTCTGTGCTCTTCTGTGTGGTGAGTCCCCTGTTGAGCCCCGTCATTGACAGCCTGAGAAGCAACGAGGTCCAGAGTGCCCTGAGAAAGCTGGCTGCAGAATGCATCCCTTTGCATGATCAAAGTCTAGACCAATCTTCAAACTGGAGTATACAGTCATCTGAAAAAAGATGTCTCCCAGGGATTTGTAGGCACCTGGTTAGAGAGTCTGTATCTGGAGCTTCAACTACAACTCTTGCTTTTAAAATTTCTGAGACTCCTTTCTCTACTCTCTTTTCCCAAACACCCTTTTCCCACTTTCAGGTTCAAGTGTGTCGGACACCTTGTGTGGGTGTTTAGCACCATCTCTGTCCTTCTGTGTTCTCCTCACACCAGAGGGACAGAAAGTACGAGAACCTCGTTTTCCACACTCCCCTGCCTGCAGGCCTCCATTTTAGGAGGTTCTGTCGAGATCAGCCAAACACTAGGCAGAGAGGAAGAAAGGAAAGAAAGAAAGCGGGTTCTTTTGGATCCCATAGCAGCAGCAGCAAACCAGCCTTGTAGAGGCAGGAACTAATCTCCTTGGTTCCAGAAGCTGTGTGTGCAGGCTCCTAGAAAGCTGTTCCTGAATGTGGGTCACAGTAGCGTGGAATGAGCGTCTCTTTCCAGAGAAGTTAGGGTTTCCATATATGGGGTGATGTCACCTGCCCTATTTTTCTTTTTTTTTTTCCAGATCTCCCAACCATTTTATAACTTTTTTCTGTGTTAACTTCCTCTACTCTAAGACATCAAGAGTCATTATTCCTCGCTACCTGATCATGGTGGCACTAACCACAATAGTGGTTTACATCAGAGATGGTTCTAGATAACATATCTGAGGAGGTAGGTTGGATTTCTGACCTGAGGGAATTAAATATGTTGATGATGTCACAGCCCATAGAACAGGAGACCTGATAATTCCTGGTGTGCAATGACCCAACAGAGACTTTAAGTTATCGTGGCCTGAAATCAAATGTCTATGGAAAACTGAGCTTTGGAATAACACCATCGACCTTCAGGGTGGGAATGAACATTACAACATGACTACAGACTGTTGTTACTGACTGGAGTGGGAGACTTACAGAAAGAAAATGATAGGTTCAAGCATTATATTCCTCCTTCAAGTCAGGTTCAGATCATGAGAAATATTTTCTCTCTGGAAACTGATAAAGGTTAATATTAGAATAAAACATCCAATTCTCCAAATTGCAGAAGTACAAAGAAAATTATAAATCCACAATTTTTCCAGGTCTCTTCTATGTCAATTAGGACATTAATGGGGGAATGATTGAGACTCTCTTAATTAGAATGGAAAAATACCAGTGGAATTAGACAAATCTCAGAGCCTTGAACCCTGAAATCCATTAACCCTCTTTGCTGTCTCCTCCCCGAGGAGACTAGCTTTCCCTAAATTGAAGACCCTATGGTGATTCTACCTGGGCAGTTGTGGTTTTTTTTTTATTAAGAGAGAGTGAGAGAGGAGAGGAGAGGAGAGAGAGAGAGAGAGAGAGAGAGAGAGAGAGAGAGAGAGAGAATTTTTAATATTCATTTTCTAGTTATTGGCGGACACAACATCTTTGTTGGTATGTGGTACTGAGGATCGAACCCGGGCCGTACGCGTGCCAGGCAAGTGCACTACTGCTTGAGCCACATCCCCAGCCTAATTGGCTTTAAGATGCGCATCCATCATCCCACATTGTCACCAGACTTAATTGGGGTCTGATCCTAGAACGCCTCAGGTAAGAGAATAAAATATAGCCCAGGAGAGTATAAGGGTCACACCAAAATAAAAGGTAAATATTTTACTGTATTTTGTTAATAGGAGCCTTAAGAATATATAAGAGAATTTGTTTGAGTCTTCTAGACAAAAGAAGTCATAACATATTGCTGGAACATCTTGAATGCAGTCACAGGGACATAATTACCAGAAATGTTAGGGCCAAGGATTTTCCTGAGCCACCGGGAGTGGCTATTAGACTCTCTTTGGTTGATGGCCTGAAATCTGGACTCAGTGTTTGCTTAAGTTCAATGACCAATATGATCCTTGAATAATGGAGAGGATGGTGATCAGAAATAAATAAGGTGTTGGATGGCGTGTTATGTGACCCCTTCCCTGGCCTCACAGCTGTATCTGGAGGAGGGCCTGGAGCACCAGCCTTTGCCAAAACCTCGTGGACATGCGTTCAGAAGGCAGCACAAGATCCTTGTGAAACCCGCAGCTGCTGTCCTCGGCAGCCTGGGAAGACATTAACAGATGGCATCGTTGAAACGGGTTCCCTGATTTCAGTGAGAATAAGGGGATCCTGAAGTAGAAGAGGCCATGTGGTGGAGCAGTGATCAGAACATTCGAATCTGTAGAGATTTTTGACAGTGGTAAATGATCGTGGTATTCATAGATGGAAAAAAATGGGAACCCTCCTAGAATAGTGCCTGTCCCATGTAATGTGAAACTCTTCTTTTCACACTTCATTGGTGCATTGTAGTGGTCCATAATGGTGGGATTTGCTGACACATATTTGAACATGCACACAAAATAACCATGAACTTTGGCCAATATCATTCCAATATTTCCTTTTACTCACCTCCTCCCCTGGTGCCTTAACTCTACTGATCTTCCTTCAACTTTCATGATGAGACTCTCTTCCAAACTTTCCTTCCTTTTCCTTCTCTTGCTTTAACAGAGGAAAAACATACGGCCCTTAACTTTCTGAGTTGCTTATTTCCCTTAATGTTCTGAAGATCCATCCATCTTCCATCATGACATAATTTCGTTCTTCTTTATGGCTGAATGAAATTCCAGTGTGCATATACCAGATGTTCATTATCTATTCGTCCACTGATGTCACCTCAGCTGGTTCATGGGCATGTATGTGTCATTATAGTATGATGACTTCGATCCACTGTGATAAATACCAAGCAGAGGTAGAGCTGGGTCGCAGGGTGGTCCATGACTACTCCTGAGGAGCCGCCATCCCGATTTCCTTGGTGGTTGTGCTGATTTACATGCCCACCAACAGGGTGAGAGTGCTTCTTTCTCTCCAATTCTCTCCTTGTCACACTCATTTCTGTTTGTATTCTTGGTGTTTGCCTTTGTCACTGAAGTGAGATGAAATCTCAGGGTAGTCTTGACTTGCAAGTATTTTCATAAATTTGTTGGCCACTCACATATTTTATTCTAAGACGTGTCTGTTTAGTTCATTTAGTTTCCCATTTGGTAATTGGGTTATTTGATAATTGGGTTATTTAATAATTGTGGGTTTGATGTTAAGTTTTTTGAGTTCTTTATTAATGTTCTGAATATTCATCCTCTTTTAGAAGAGAACCTCATAAAGATTTTCTCCCTTTCCGTCGGTTCTCTCTTCATATTCTAATTGTCTCCTTTGCTGTGTAGAACCTTCTTAATTTGATGCCATCCTATTAGCTAACTTTTGGTGTTATCTCCTGAGCTTTGGCATCCTATTGAGAAAGTCATTGCCTCTGCCTGTAGGTTGGAGTACTGACTGTTTTTTCCTAGAAACTGCATAATTTCTGGTCTAGTGCCTGGGTCTTTAATGCATTTTGAGTTGATTTTTTGCAGGGTGAGCGATAGTTAAGGTCTCATTCTTCTGCATTTGGACAGGGGTGTAGAAGGACTGTTTCAGAGAGTAGATGTTAAAGAATGGGGTGCAGAAGAACTGTTGGAGAGAGCAGAAGTTAGAGACTGAGGTGCAGATGGACTGTTACAGAAAGCAGAGTTTGGAGACTGGGGTGCACAAGGATCGTTGCAGAGAGCAGAGTTTTCAGGCTGAGGTGCAGAAGGACTGTTGCAGAGAGCAGATGTTGGAGACTGGGGTTCAGAATGACTGATGCAGAGAGCAGAGGTTGGAGACTGGGGTAAAGAAGGATCGTTGCAGAGAGTAGAGGTTGAAGACTGGTGTGCAGAAGGACTGTTATGGAGGGCAGAGTTTGGAGACTTGGTTGCAGAAGGATCTACAGAAAGCAGAGTTTGGAGACTGAGGTGCAGAAGGACTGTAACAGAGAGCAGAGTTTGAAGACTGTGGTGCAGAAGGACTGATACAGAAAGCAGAGGTTGGAGACTAGGGTGCAGAAGAACTGTTACAGAGAGCAGAGATTGGAAATTGGGGAGCAGAAGGACTGTTTCAGACAACATAGGTTGGAGACTGGGTTGCAGCAGGACCGTTGAAGAAAGCAGAGGTTGGAAACTGGGTTGGAGAAGAAATGTTACAGAGAGCAGAGTTTGGAAACTGGGGTGCAGAAGGACCTTACAGAGAACAGAGGTTGGAGACTTCGGTGCAGAAAGAGTGTTAAGGAGAGGAAACTTTGGAGACTGAGGTGCAGAAGGATCATTGCAGAGAGCAGAGGATGAAGACTGGGGTGCAGAAGGACGGTTGCAGAGAGCAGAGGTTGGAGACTGAGGTGCAGAAAAACTGTTACAGAGAGCAGAGTTTGAAGAGGGAGGTGAAGAAGAATCGTTGCAGAGAGCAGAGGAGGAGACTGGGCTGCAGAAGGATCTTTACAGAGAGCAGAGGTGAGAGACTGGGGTGCAGAAGGACTGTTACAGAGAGAACAGGTTAAAGACTGGGGTGCAGAAAGAATGTTACAAAAATCAGAGGTTTGAGACTGGGGTGCAGAAGGACTATTGCAGAGAGCAGAGTTTGGAGACTGAGATGCAGAAGGACTGTTACACAGAGAGGACGATGGAGATTAGGGTGAAGAATTATGATACAGAAAGCTGAGGTGGGAGCCTGGGGTGCAGAAGGACTGTTAAAGAGAGTAGAGCTTAAAGACTGGCGTGCAGAAGTCTGTTTCAGAGAGAAGAGATTGGAGACTGGGGTGCAGAAAGATTTTGCAGAGAGCAGAGGTTGGAGACTTAGATGAAAAAACTGCTGCAGAGAGCAGAATTTGAAGACTGGGTGCAGAAGCATATTACAGCGAGCAAAGGTTGGAGACTGTGATTAAGAAGGACTGCTGCAGTGAGCAGAATTTAGAGACTGGGGTGCAGAAGGATTGTTACAGAGAGCAGAGGTTGGATACTGGGGTGCAGAAGTACGTTTGCAAAGATCAGAAGTTTGAGATTTGGGTGCAGAAGGAACTGTTGCAGAGAGCAGAGGTTGGAGACTGAGGTGCAGAAGCACTGTTACAGAGAGTAGAGGTTGGAGACTGAGGTGCAGAAGGACCCTTGCAAAGAGCAGAGGTGGGAGACTGAGGCGCAGAAGTATTGTTACAGAGAGGAGATGTTGGAGACTGGGGTGCCGATGGACTGTTATATAGAGCAGAGTTTAGAGACTGAGTTTCAGAAGGATCTTACAGAGAGCAGAGTTTGGAGACTGAGGTGCAGGTGGACTGTTACAGAGAGCAGTGCTTAGAGACTGAGGTGCAGAAGGATCTTGCAGAGAGCAGAAGTGTCATACTGAGGTGCAGATGGACTGTTACAGAGAGCTGACTTTGGAGACTGAGGTGCAAAGGAATAGATACAGAGAGCAGAGGTTTGAGACTGTGTTTTAGAAGGATCCTACAGAGAGCAGAGGTTGAAGAGTGAAGTGCAGAAAAACTGTTACAGAGAGTAGAGGTTGGAGACTGAGGTGCAGAAGACCGTTGCAGAGAACAGAGTTTGGAGACTGAGATGGAGAAGGCTTGTTACAGAGAGTAGAGTTTGGAGACTTGGTACAGAAGGACTGTTGCAGGGAGCAGAGGTTGGAGACTGGGGTGCAGAAGGACTGTTTTAGGGAGCAGAGGATGGAGACTGGGCTGCAGAAGGAATGTTGCAGAGAGCAGAGTTTGGAGACGAAGGTGCAGAAGGACTCTTATAGAGAGCAGAAGTTGGAGACTGGGGTGTAGAAAAAATGTTGCAGAGAGCAGAGTTTGGAGACTGAGGTGCAGAAAAACTCTTAGAGAGAGCAGAAGTTGGAGACTGAGTGGCAGAAAGACTGTTGCAGAGATCAGAGTTTGGAGACTTGGGTGCAGTAGGATCATTGCAGAGAGGTGAGTTTGGAGACTAAGGTACAGAAGAAAAGTTGCAGAGAGCAGAGGTTGGAGACTGGGGTGCAGAAGGCCTGCTACAGAGAGCAAAGTTTTGAGACTGGCGTGCAGAAGGCCTGATACAGAGAGGAGAGTTTGGAGACTGGGGTGCAGAAGGACTATTATAGAGAGCAGAGTTTGGAGTCTGAGGTGCAGAAGGATAGATACAGAGAGCAGTGGTTTAAGACTGGGGTTCAGAAGGACTGATACAGAAACAGAGTTTGGAGACTGTTGTGCAGAAGGTCCCTTACGGAGAGCAGAGGTTGGATACTGTGGTACAGAAGGACTGTTACAGAGAGCAGATGTTGGAGAATAGGGAGCAGAAGGACTGTAACAGAGAACAGAGGTTAGAGACTGGGGTGTTTCAGGACATTTGCAAAAATCAGAGGTTAAAGAATGGGGTGGAGAAGGAATGTTAAAGAGACCAGAGTTTGGATACTGGAGTACAGAAGGATCTTACAGAGAGCAGAGGTTGGATACTTTGGTGCAGAAGGACTGTTTAAGAGAGCAGAGGTTGGAGACTGGGGTGGAGAAAGACTGTTGCAAAGAGCAGAGGTTGGAGACTGGGGTGCATAAGGAATGTTGCAGAGAGCAGAGTTTGGAGACTGGAGTGCAGAAGGACTGTTGCGGAGAGCAGAGGTTTGAGACTGACGTGCAGAAGTCTTGTTACATAGAGTAGAGGTTGGAGACTGAGGGGCAGAAGGATTGTTACAGAGATCAGAGTTTGCAGAATGGGGTACAGAAGGACTGTTGCAGAGAGAAGAGGTTGGAGACTGGGGTGCAGAAGGACTGTTGCAGAGAGCAGAGGTTGGAGACTGGGGTGCAGAAGGACTGTTGCAGGGATCAGAGATTGGATACTGGGGTGCAGCAGGACTGTTTCAGAGAGCAGAAGATGGAGACTGGGCTGCAGAAGGAATGTTGCAGAGAGCAGAGGTTGGAGAATGTGGTGCAAAATCCTGTTACATAGAGCAGAGGTTGGACACTGGAGTGCAGAAGGATCAATGAAATAAGCAGAGCTTGGAGACAGGAGTGCAGAAGGATCATACAGAGAGCAGAAGTTGAAGACTGAGTTGCAGAAGGATTGTTTCAGTTATCAGAGGTTGGAAACTGGGGTGCAGTAGGATCATTTCAGAGAGCAAAGTTTAGAGACTGGGGTGAAGAAGGATCGTTGCAGAGAGCAGAGGTTGGAAACTGGGGTGCAGAAGGCCTGCTACAGAGAGCAGAGTTCTGAGACTGGAGTGCAGAAGGCCTGTTACAGAGAGGAGAGTTTGGAGACTGGGGTGCAGAAGGACTGTTATAGAGAGCAGAGTTTGGAGACTGAGTTCCTGAAAGATTTTACAGAGAGCAGAGGTTTGAGACTGAGGTTCAGGTGGACTGTTACAGAGAGCAGTGGTTGGAGACTGTGGTGCAGAAGGACTGTTGCAGAGAGCAGAGGATGAATACTGAGGTGCAGAATGACTCTTAGAGAGAGTAGAATTTGGAGACTGGGGTACAGAAGGACTGATACAGAAAGCAGAGTTTGGAGTCTGGGCTGCAGAAAGACGTTTACATAGAGCAGAGTTTGAAGACTGCAGTATCGTAGGACTGTTGCAGAGAGCAGAGTTTGGAGACTGAGGTGCAGAAGGATAGATAAAGAGAACAGAGGTTGGAGACTGGGGTTCAGAAAGACTGATACAGAAAGCAGAGTTTGGAGACTAAGGTGTAGAAGGAGTGTTACAGAGATTACAGTTTGGAGATTCAGTTGCAGAAGGACTGTTACAGAAAGCAGAGTTTTGACATTCGGGTGCAGAAGGACTTTTACAGAGAGCAGATGTTGGAGACTGTGGTATAAAACTGTTATCCAGAGCAGATGTTAAAGACTGGAGTGCAGAAGGACTCTTACATAGAGCACTGGTTGGAGACTGTGGTGCAGAAGGATAGATACAAAGAACTCAGGTTGGAGACTGGGGTTCAGAAGGACTGATACAGAAAGCAGAGGTTGGAGACTGGGGTGTAGAAGGACCGTTACGAAGAGCAGAGGTTGTAGACTGCGGTACAGAAGGACTGTTACAGAGAGCAGATGTTCGAGATTGGGGAGCAGAAAGACTGTTGTAGAGGACAGAGGTTGGAGACTGGGTTGGAGAAGGAATGTTACAGAGAGCAGAGTTTGGAAACTGGTGTGCAGATAGATCTTACAGAGAGCAGAGGTTGGAGACTGTGGTGCAGAAGAACTGTTGCAGAGAGCACACATTGGAGACTGGGGTCAAAAAGGATCATTGAAGAGAGCAGAGTTTGGAGACTGGGGTGAAGAAGGACTGTTACAGGAGAAGAGTTTGGAGACTGGTGTGCAGCAGGACTGTTGCAGAGAGCAGAAGTTGGAGACTTGGGTGGAGAAGAATCATTGAAGAGAGAAAAGCTTGGAGACTGTTGTGCAGAAGGACTCTTACAGAGTGCAGAGTTTAAAGACTTGGTTTCAAAAGGATCTTACAGAGATCAGATTTAGGAGACTGAGGTGCAGAAGGACTGTTACAGAGAGCAGAGGTTGGATACAGGGGTGCAGAAGAATCTTACAGAGATCATAGGTTGAAGAGTGAAGTGCAGAAGGACTGTTGCAGAGAGCAGATGTTGGAGACTGGGATGCAGAAGGATCTTTGCAGAGAGCAGAGGTTGGACACTGGGGTGCAGAAGGACTGTTACACAGAGCAGATGTTGGAGACTGGGGTGAAGAAGGACTGTTGCAGGGAGCAGATGTTGGAGACTTGGGTGCAGACGGACTGTTGCAGATAGCAGATTTTCAAGACTGGGGTGCAGAAGACTGATACAGAAAGCAGAGGTTGGAGACTGGGGTGCAGAAGGACCGTTACAGAGAGCAGACTTTGGAGACTGCAATACAGGAGGACTGTAGGAGAGAGAAGAGGTCTGAGACTGGAGTTGAGAAGAACTGTTTAGAGTGCAAAAGTTCGAGACTGGGGTGCAGAAGAACTGTTGCATAGAGCAGAGTTTGGAGACTGTGGTGCAGAAGAACTGTCGCAGATCACAGAAGTTGGAGACTGAGTTGCAGAAAGAATGTTACAGAGAGCTAATGTTGGAGACTGGGGTGCAGAATTACTAATAAAAAAAAGCAGAGGTTTAAGACTGGGGTGCAGAAGGACCGTTACAGAGAGCAGAGGTGGGAGGCTGCAGTACAGAAGGAATGTTACACAGAGCAGAGTTTGGAGACTAGGGTACAGAAGGACTGTTGCAGAGAGCAGATGTTGTAGACTGTTGTTCAGAAGAACTGTAGTAGACAGCAGAGGTTAGAGAATGGCGTGCAGAAGTAAGGTTGCAGAGAGCAGAGTTTGGAAACAGTGGTGCAGAAGGACTGATACAGAAAGCAGAGGTTTGAAACTGGTGTGCAGAAGGACTGTTACAGAGAGCAGAGGTTGAAGACTGCAGTACAGAAGGACTGTTACAGAGCAGATGTTGGAGCCTGGGGAGCAGAAGGACTGTAGCAGAGAACAGAGTTTGGAGACTGGGGTGCAGCAGGGCCGGTGCAGAATTCAGAGGTTGTAGACTGTTGTGGAAAAGGAATGTTACAGAGAGCAGAGTTTGAAAACTGAGATGCAGAATGATTTTACAGAAAGGTTGGAGACAGGGGTGCAGAGGGACTGTTGAGGAGAGCAGTGGTTGGAGACTGAGGTGCAAAAAGACTGTTACAGAGAGTAGAGGTTGGAGATTGGGGTGCACAAGACCTGTTACAGACAGCAGAGGTTGGAATCTGGGGTGCAGAATAACTGTTACACAGAGCAGAGTTTTTAGACAAGATTTCAGAAAGATCTTAGAGAGAGCAGAGATTGTAGACCTAGGTGCAGCAGGAATGTTACAGAGAGCAGAGGTTGGAGACTGGGGTGCAGAAGGCATGTTGTGGAGAGGAGAGTTTGGAAAATGGGTGCAGAAAGACTGTTAGAGAGGGCAGAGTTGGGAGACTGGGTTCCAGAAGGATCTTAAAGAGAGCAGATGTTGGAGTCTGGGGTGCAGAAGGTTTGTTACAGAGAGCAGAAGTTGGAGAATGGGGTGCAGAAGGACTGCTACAGATAGCAGAGTTTAGAGACAGGGGTGCAGAAGGCCTGTTGCAGAGAGCAGAGTTTTGAGACTGGGGTGCAAAAGGACTGTTACAGAGCAAAGATTTTTGAGACTGGGTTTAAAAAAATCTTACAGAGAGCAGAGGTTTGAGACTGAGGTGCAGAAGGACTGTTGCAGAGAGCAGATGTTGGAGACTGCAGTACAGAAGGACTTTTTCAGAGAGCAGAGGTTTGAGACTAGGGTACACAAAGACTTTTTCAGAGAGCAGATTTTGGAGACTGTTGTTCAGAAGGACTGTTGCAGAGAGCAGAAGTTGGAGAATGTGTGCAGAAGGACTTTTGCAGAGAGCAGAGGTTGGAGACAGAGGTGCAGAAGGACGGATAAAGAAAGCAGAGGTTTGTTCACAATAAAAATAAATAAATAAATAAATAAATAAAAAAAAAGAAAGCAGAGGTTAGAGACTGGTGTGCAAAAGGACCTTTACAGAGATCAGAGTTAGGAGACTGTGGCACAGAAGGACTATTACAGAGAGCAGAGTTTGGAGACTGGGGAGCAGAAGGACTGTTGCGGAATACAGAGTTTTGAGACTGAGGTGCAGCAGGATTGTTGCAGAAAGCAGAGGTTGGAGAATGGCATGGAGAAGGAATATTAAGAGAGCAGATTTTGGAAACTGGGGTGCAGAAGTGAGGTGATCCGCCTCTGCTGCTTATGCAGATTATGGTTGCCATTACAAGATGGCGCTGGCTCTGCTGTGGTATGTGACAAACAACTCCTTATTTGGGAGAGTTGGTGCATGATTTTTCAGCACCCTATGAGAAAGTTCCACGTGGCAGCTTCGTATTGGGTCTTGAGATGCTATATTAAGGCTGGGAGGGGCATCCGAGGAATCAGTAGAAGAAATATCAAGGGCCTGAATAAACCGCTGAAAGAAGATTCCCGAGTTGCATCTTTTTCGCGGGCAAGGGGTGGTGACAAGTGGTGCCGAAACCCGGGAAGCAGAACTTTCAGCAGTCAGGGGTGGGGCACCGGTTAGTCCCAGGTAAGTGGGATCCGAGATCAAAGTGGGGCGCTCCTCGGTAATTAAAGAGAGAGCGGGGAAAAAATAATAAATAAGATGCTCCTCTGTAAATAGAGAGCGGGGAAAATAATAAAATAAGACGCTCCTCTGTAAATAAGGAGAGAGCGGGGTTTTGTACTTTCACATTCTTTACACTGCTTGGAACAGTATGGGTGCTTCTTCCTCAAGCCCAATTTTGCTGGCCTTGGACGGGTTAGTGCGTTTTAAGGGACTTAAAGTGAAGCGGAGCACATTACAGAGGTTTTTAGAAGAGACTGACTCTGTAGCTCCTTGGTTTGCTTTTTCAGGGAGTTTCACGATTCCCAGTTGGGACAAATCAGGGAAAGATCTGGATTTCACTTACAAACAAGGAACTTTAAAGGGCGGTACCATTCCGCTTTGGAAATTAGTGAGGGGGTGTATAATGGATGGTAAATGCCAGAAAGCTGTGAGCAAGGGTCAGGCCGTTCTTGAGCAATTGCATGAAGAAAAATCGGAGGGGTCACATAGCGAGGTAGCAGAAAGTATTAGGAGTAGCAGAAAGTATTAGGAGTAAGAGTGGTGAACAGACAAGGGAGTCTGAAGTTAAACAGGAGAAGGCTCTATCCGGACTTGACTGAGTTAAGAACTCCCAAGGACACAAGTAGCTCGGACAGTTCTGAGGAATTGGACAAGTTATTACAACAATTACGTAAGACTAAGATAAAAAAGAAAACAATGGGAAACAACAGATGTAAAAGCCTGCTGTGAGAAGGGTAATAAATCCAGTTCTGGGGAGGAAGTTGAGAATCTAGAGGAGGAGCCAGTACTTGATGCTGCTCCACCCTTCCCCACGCCTCCAGTAGTTCCGCCCCCATATGTGGGTGGAGTCCAAGGCTCCGGGAGGACTTTTCATCCTCAAGTTTGGAGAACAGTTAATACAGACATGGGACTAGCATACCCATTTTTTCAGGACAATAATAGGGGAAGGTACCATGAGCTTTTAGATTTTAAAATAATTAAAACCTTGGCAGAATCCGTCTGTACTTATGGCATAGATGCTGCTTTCACCCTTACTCAGGTGGAAGGACTGACCAGATTCTGCATGACCCCCTCAGATTGGGCTGGCTTAGTCCAAGCCTGTGTCTCCCTGGGAAAATATCTAGATTGGTGAGCATTCATGTTAGAGGGTGCAGTAGAACAGGCTGCTCAAAATCACAGCAGCTATAGTGATAGCCGTAGCAGTGTCTGCTGCTGCAGCAGTTACGGCCGGAGTAGCCATGGCCAGTCAAGTACAAACTGCTGCCACTATTAATAATGTTATTCAACAAACTTCCACCATACTCGAATCTCAACATAAAATTAATCAACATATTTTGTCAGGGATTTTGGCTGCTAACTAAAAAACAGATATACTTCAAGTTCAGCTAAAAGAATATTCTGACCTGGTACTTTTGGGTTGCACTGACCAACGTGCGCATTTGTGTATAACCTCTGTCAGATTTAATGATTCCAGGAATGCTTCCCACATCATCGGTGAATATTTGGCCGGAAATTGGTCCATGACAGCGGAAGAGCTGATCCAGTATCAACTGACTCAGATAGCTGTCTTGAATAACACCCTTGTTGATCCCGTGACTTTGGGTCAATTCACTAATTGGATATCTTCTACTTTTTCCTTTTTTAAAGAGAGAGTGGGAGTAGGCATTTTTGGTACTATGTGTTGCTTTGGTGTGATTCTTTGTTTGTGGTTTCTCTGTCGCCTCAAGTCCCGCAGTGCTCACGATAAGGCTATGATCATACAAGCACTTGCAGTTTTAGAAAATGCCAACTCACCTCAAGTCTGGCTTGCGCATCTTAAACAGTAAATCTTTGACATGGTCATTGCACCCCAAGTTATTATACCATTGCACTGGGATTGACATGTCTTTCCTCGTTATTCTTTTAGTGTTGGATAGCCCTTGCACTCTGCCGGTCTTGCTACCATTGCACACAGATACGTTTCAACACTAGTGCCTTTGACATGGTCGTTGCACCCCAAGTTATTCTAACATTGCACTGGGTTCGACATGTCCTTCTTTTGTCTTTCTTCTAGTGCTGGAAAGACCTTGCACTCTGCAGGTCTTGTTGCCATTGCACGCAGAAGGGTTTCCAAACTGGTCTTTAGCTATGGCTTTAAAGCCCGTGCCTTTCTCTCAGGGTGTCGCCAACTTAATTGTGGTTGTCCTACAGAGGTAGTCCCAGCTACCCCCTTTTGTTCACCATCGTCACGATACAGGATGCGAGGCAAGGCACTGCACTTGAGTGATCCCGCAGTGGACCAGGTCCTCAAGGAGAGCATGTCCTATTGCATGCGGGTTTGACGCGTCCACATCCCGCCCCACGAAAAAAGGCGTCGGCTGATATGGATTCAGATCTGGGGAAGGCGCCTCATTAGGACTGAGCCATACTATGCAGCCATTCTGCACAGTGGGATAGGACCTCTACTCTCGCCTGTATTGTTTTAAGAAAACAGAAAGGGGAAACTGTGGTGAGCCACGTCTGCCACTTATGCAGATTATGGTCGCCATTACAAGATGGCGCTGGCTCCGCTGTGGTAAGTGACAAACAACTCCTTATTTGAAAGAGTTGGCGCATGGTTTTTCAGCACCCTATGAGAAAGTTCCACGTGGCAGCTTTTCATTGGGGCTTGAGATGCTATATTAAGGTTGGAAGGGGCATCCGAAGAATCAGTAGAAGAAATATTAAGGGCCTGAATAAACTGCTGAAAGAAGATTCCCGAGTTGCTTCTTCCTTGCGGGCAAGGGGTCGCGAAACAGAAGGATCTTTCAGAGAGCAGAGGTTGGAGACTGAGGTGCAGAAGGATCGTTCCTAAAGGAGAGTTTGGACACTGGGGTGAAGAAGGACTTTTGCAGAGAGCAGATGTTGGAGACTGGGGTGCAGAAGGATTGTTTAGAGAGCAGATGTTTGAGACTGGGGTGCAGAACGACACTTGCAGAGAGCAGAGGATGAAGACTGAGGTGGAGAAGGACTGTTTTAGAGAAAGAGGTTGGATACTGGGGTAGAGAAAATTGTTGCAGAGAGCAGAGGTTTAAGACTGAGGTACAGAAAGATCGTTTCAGACAGCAGAGGTGGAGACTTGGCTGCAGAAGGACTCTTACACAGAGAACACGTTGCAGACTGGGTTACAGAAGGAATGTTTCAGACAGCAGAGGTTGGAGACTGGGGTGCATAATGACTGTTGCAGATAGCAGAGTTTGGATATGAGGTTCAGAAGGACTGTTCCAGAAAGCAGAGTTTGTAGACTGGGGAGCAGAAGGACTGATACAGAAAGCAGAGGTTGGAGACTGGGGTGCAGAAGGACAATTTCAGAGAGCAGAGTTTGGGAATGTGGTACAGAACGACTGTTACAGAGAGCAGAGGTTGGCAACTGGAGCGCAGAAGGAGTGTTTCAAAGAACAGAGGTTGGAGACTGAGGTGCAGAATCCCTGTTATGAAGAGCAGAGTTAGGAGAAGGGCTTCAGAAGGACTGTTACAGATGGCAGAGTTTGGAGACTTGGATGCAGAAGGATTTTACAGAGAACAGGTGTTGGAGACTGAGGTGCAGAAGAACTGTTACAGAGAGTAGAGATTGGAGACTGAGTTTCAGAAAGATAGTTGCAGACAACAGAAGTTGGAAACTGGGGGTGCAGAAGGATCGTTGCAGACAGCAGAGTTTCTAGACTGAGATGCAGAAGGACTGTTACTCAGAGCAGAGGTTGAAGACTGAGGTGAAGAAGGACAGTTACAGAGAGCAGCTGTGGGAGACAGGGATGCAGGACTAATACAGAGCAAAAGTTCATGACTGAGGTACAGAAGAACTGTTACAGAGAGCAGAGATTTGAGACTCGGGTGCAGAAAGATTATTGCAGAGAGCAGGGTTTTCAGACTGAGGTACACAAAAACTGTTGCAGAGAGCAGATGTTGGAGATTGGGGTGCACAAGGACTGTTGCAGATAGCAGAGTTTGGAAACTGGGGTGAAGAAAGACTGTTTGCAGGAACAGGTATTGGAGACTTGGGTGCAGAAGGACTTTTGCAGAGAGTAGATATTGGAGACGGAGGTGCAGAAGGACTGTTGCAGATAGCAGAGGTTGGAGACTGCGGTACCGAAGGACTGATACAGAAAACATAGGTTGTAAACTGAGATGCAGAAGGACCATTGCAGAGAGCAGAGTTTGGAGACTGCAATACAGGAGAATTGTTACAGAGAACAGAAGTTGGAGACTGGAGTGGAGAAGAACTGTTTCAGAGTGCAGAAGGTGGAGACTGGTGTGCAGAAGAACTCTTGCAGAGAGCAGAGGTAGGAGACTGAGATACAGAAAGACTGTTACAGAGAGCAGATTTTGGAGACTGGGGTGAGAATGACTGATACAGAGAGCAGAGTTTGGAGACCGGGGTGCAGAAGGCCTGTTACAGAGAGCAGAGGTTGGAGACTGGGTAGAGAAGGGCTGTTACAGAGAGCAAAGTTTGGAAACTGGGTTGCAGAAAAATATTACGTAGAGCAGAGTTTGGAGACTGCGGTGCGGAAGGATTGTTACAGAGAGCAGAGGTTGGCGACTGGGGTGCAGTAGAATTATTGCAGAGAACAGAGGTTGGAGTTTGGTGAGCAGAAGGATCGTTGCAGACAGCACAGTTTGGAGACTCGAGTGCAAAAGGACGGTTGCAGAGAGCAGATGTTGGAGACTGGGATGCAGAAGGACTGTTACACAGAGAAGAGGTTGAAGACTGGAGTGAAGAAGGACTGTTGCAGAGAGCAGAGTTTGTAGACTGGGGTGCAGAAGGAAAGTAATAGAGAGCATATGTTGGAGACTGAGATACAGAAGGACTGGTACAGAGAGCAGAGTTTGGAGACTGGGGTGCAGAAGGACTGATACAGAAAGCAGAGGTTGGAAAATGGGATGCAGAAGGACTGTTTCAGAGATTAGATGTTAACGACTGGGGTGCAGAAGAACTGTTGAAGAGAGCAGAAGTTGGAGACTGGGGTGCAGAAGGATTGTTGCAGGGAGAAGATGTTGGAGACTGGGGTGAAGAAGGACTTTAACAGAGATCAGAGTTTGGAGATTTGGGCGCAGAAAGATCTTACAGAGAGCAGAGGTTAGAGAGTGGGGTGCAGACGAACTATTGCACAGAGCAGAGGTTGGAGACTGGGGTGCAGAAGGACTGTTACAGAGAGCAGAGTTTGGAGACTGGGTGGCAGAAGGATCTTACATAGAGCAGATGTTGGAGACTGAGGTGCAGAAGAAATGTTACCGAGAGCAATGGTTAGAGACTGGGGTGCAGATGGATTTTTGCAGGGAGCAGAGGTTGGAGACTGACATGCTGAACGACTCCTGCAAACAACAGAGGTTGGAGAATGTGGTGCAGAAGGACCGGTGCAGAGAGCAGATGTTGGAGACTGAGTTGCAGAAGGATTGTTACAGAGTGCAGAGGTTCGATACTTGGATGAATAAGGACTGTTATGGAGATCAGGAGTTTGGAGACTTTGTTGTAGAACGATCTTACATAAAGCAGAGGTTGGAGACTGAGGTGCTGAAGAAATGATACCCAGAGCGGAGTTTGGATACTGGGGTGCAGAAGGACTGTTGCCGAGACCAAAGGTTGGAGACTGTCGTGCAGAAGGACCATTGCAGAGAACAGAGGTTGCAGACTGGCGTGGAGAAGCAATGTTACAGAGAGCAAAGTTTTCAAACTGGAGTGTAGAAGGATCTTACAGAGAGCAGAAGTTGGAGAATGGGGTTCAGAAGGACTGTTACAGAGAGTAGAGGTTACAGACTGAGTTGTAGAAGGACTGTTACAGAAAACAGAGTTTAGAGACTGTGATGCACAAGGATCCTTGCAGAGATCAGAGTTTTCAGCCTGATGTACAGAATGACTGTTGCATAGAGCAGATGTTGGAGACTGGGGTGCAGAAGGATCGTTGCAGAGAGCAGAGGCTAGAGACTGGGGTGCTGTAGGACCATTGCAGAAGTCAGAGTTTGGGAACTGAGGTGCAGAAAGATTGTTACAGAGAACAGATTTTGGATACTGGGGTGCAAAAGGACTGTTTCAGAGAGCAGAGGTTGGAAACTGGGGTTTAGAATGACTGTGGCAGAGAATAAAATTTGGAGACTGGGGTGCAGAAGGACTGTTACAGAGAGCAGAGTTTGGAGACAGGGTTGCAGAAGGATCTTACTGAGAGTAGAGGTTGGAGACTGAGGTGGAACAAGACTGTTACAGAGAGCAGCCTTTGGAGACTGGGGTGCAGAAGGATCGTTGCCGAGAACCGAGTTTTCAGACTGAGGTGTAGAAGGACGGTTGGAGATTACAGAGGTTGGAGACTGGGGTGCAGAAAAATCTTTGCAGAGAGCAGAGGTTTGAGACTGGGGTGCAGAAGAACTGTTACAGAGAACAGAGGTTGGAGACTTCGGTGCAGAAGGCCTGTTATAGAGAGCAGAGTTTCGTGAAAGGATGCAAAACGACTGCTAAAAAGGGCAGAGTTTGGAGACTGGGTTTCAGAAGGATCTTACAGAGAGCAGAGGTTGAAGACTGAGGTGCAGAAGGACTCATACAGAGAGCAGAGGTTGAAGACTGAGGTGCAGAAGGACCATTACAAAGAGCAGAGGTAGAGACAGAGGTGCAGAAGGATTGTTACAGCAAGAAGAGTTTGGAGACTGGTGTGCAGAAACACTGTTGCAGATAGCAGACGTGGGAGAATGGGGTGAAGAAGGACTGTTGCAGGGTGCAGGTTTTGGAGACTTGGGTGCAGAAGGACTGTTTACGAGAGCATAATTTGGAGACTGAGGTGCAGAATAACTGTTACAGAGAGCAGAGTTTGGAGACTGAGGTGCAGAAAGACTGTTACAGACAGCAGAGGTTGGAGACAGGGTTTAAAAAGTACCATTGCAGAGATCAGAGTATGGGAACTGTGGTGAAGAAGGACTCTTGCAGGGATCAGAATTTGAGACAGCAGTGCAGAAGGACTGTTGCAGAGAGCAGAGGTTGGAGATGGAGATGCAGAAGGACTGTAACAGAGAGTAGAGTTTGGAGACTGAGGTACAGAAAGATTGTTATATAGACCAGAGGTTGGAGACTGGGGTGCAGAAGGACTGTTGCAGAGAGCAGAAGTTGGAGACTGAGGTGCAGAAGGACTGTTACAGACAACAGAGTTTGGAGTCTGGGGTGCGGAAGGACTGATACAAAAAGCAGAATTTGGAGACTGGGGTGCAGAAGAACCATTATAGAGAGCAGAGGTTGGAGATTGCAGTACAGAAGGACTGTTACAGAGAGCAGAAGTTGGAGACTGGGGTAGAGAAAGACTGTTTCAGAGAGTAGATGTTGGAGACTGGGGTGCAGAAGAACTGTTGCAGAGAGCAGAAGTTGGAGACTGTGGTACAGAAGGATTGTTGCAGAGAGCAGAGTTTTGAGACTGCGTTGCTGAAGGACTCTTGCAGACACCAGAGTTTGGAGAATGGGGTGCAGAAGGAGCGTTGCAGAGAGAAGAGTTTGGAGACTGTGGTACAGAAGGACAGTTACAGAGAGCAGAGTTTGGAGACTGGGGACCAGAAGGAATGTTACAGAAAGCAGAGTTTGGAAACTGGGGTGCAGAAGGATCTTACAGAGAGCAGAGGTTTAATACGGGGGTGCAGAAGGACTGTTACCGAGAGAAAAGGTTGGAGACTGAGGTGCAGAATTACTGTTACAGAAAGCAGAGTTTGGATACTGGGGTGCACAAGGATTGTTGCAAAGAGAAGAGTTTTCAGACTGAGGTAAAGAAGGACTGTTGCAGAGAGCAGATGTTGGAGACTGGGTGCAGTAAGATCGTTTCAGAGAGCAGAGGTTGGAGATTGGGGTGAAGAAGGATTTTGACAGAGAGCAGAGGTTTGAGTTGGGGTGCAGAAGGACCATTGCAGAGATCAGAGTTTGGGAACTGAGGTTAAGAAAGATTGTTTCAGAGAACAGATGTTGGAGACTTTGGTGCAGAAGGACTGTTGTAGAGAGCAGAGATTGGAGACTGGGGTTTAGAAGGACTGTTGCTGAGAGCAAAGTTTGGAGACTGGGGTGCAGAAGAACTGTTACAATGAGCATAGTTTGGAGACAGGGTTGCAGAAGCATCTTACAGAGAGCAGAGTTTTCAGACTGAGATGCAGAAAGACTCTTGAGAGTGCAGACGTTAAAGACTGGGTTGCAGAAAGACGGGTGCAGAGAGGAGATGTTTGAGGCTAGAGTGCAGAAGGACTCTTACAGAGAGCAGAGGTTGGAGACTGACGTGCAGAAGGACAGATTCAGAGAGTAGAGTTTAGAGACAGAGGTGTAGAAAGACTGTTGTAGAGAGCAGATGTTGGAACCTAGGGTGTAAGGATCATACAGAGAGGAAAGGTTGGAGACTGGGGGCAGAAGGATCATTGAAGAGAGTAGATTATGGAGTATAGAAGGTCTGTTCTAGAGAGCAGAGGTTGGAGACTGGAGTGCGGAAAAACAGTTGCAGAGAGCAGTTGTTGAAGACTGTGGTGAAGAGAAACTGTTACAGAGAGCAGTGTTTGGAGACTGCGGTGCAGGACTGATACTGAGAGCAGAGGTTAGAGAATGGGGTGCATTAGGGATGTTAAAAAGAGCAGAGGTTGGAGACTTGGGTGCAGAAGGCTTGTTACAGAGAGCAGTTTTGTTTCAGAGAACAGATGTCGGAGACTGTGGTGCAGAAGGACTGTTGCAGAGAGCAGAAGTTGGAGACTGTGATGCAAAAGATTGTTGCAGAGAGCAGAGGTTTTAGACTGCGGTGCTTAAGGACTCCTGCAGACACCAGAGGTTGGAGAATGGGGTGCAGAAGGACCGTTGCGGAGAGCAGAGTTTGGAGACTGTGGTACAGAAGGACTGTTACAGAGAGCAGAGGTTGGAGACTGCGGTACAGAAGGACTGTTAAAGAGAGCAGAGGTTTGAGACTGGGGAGCAGAAAGACTGTTACAGAGAACATAGTTTGGAGACTGGGGACCAGAAGGAATGTTACAGAGAGCAGAGTTTGGAAACTGGGGTGCAGAAGAATCTTACAGAGCGTAGAGGTTGGATACGGGGGTGCAGATGGACTGTTACAGAGAGAAGAGGTTGGAGACTGAGGTGCAGAATTACTGTTTCAGAAAGCAGAGTTTGAATACTGGGGTGCACAAGGATTGTTGCAGAGAAGAGTTTTCAGACTGAAGTAAAGAAGGACTGTTGCAGAGAGCAGATGTTGGAGACTGGGGTGCAGAAGGACCATTGCAGAGGCCAGAGTTTGGGAACTGAGGTTAAGAAGGATTGTTTCAAAGAACAGATTTTGGAGACTGTGGTGCAGAAGGACTGTTGCAGAGAGAAGAGGTTGGAGACTGAGGTTTAGAAGGAGTGTTGCTGAGAGCAAAGTTTGGAGACTGAGGTGCAGAAGGACTGTTACAAAGTGCATAGTTTGGAGACAGGGTTGCAGAAGCATCTTACAGAGAGAAGAGTTTGAAGACTGAGGTGCAACTAGACTGTTACAGAGAGCAGTGTTTGGAATCTGGGGTGCTGAAGGATTTATGCAGAAGGCAGAGTTTGGAGACTGGGTTGCAGAAGGATCTTACAGAGATCAGAGGTGGAAGACTGAGGTGCAGAAGGAATGTTACAGAGAGTAGAGTTTCCAGACTGAGGTGTAGAAGGACCATTGCAGAGAGTAGAGATTGGAGACTGAGGTGCAGAAGGATTGTTACAGATAGCAAAGCCTGAAGACTGGGGTGCAGAAAGACTATTGCAGATAGTAGAGGTTGGAGACTGGGGTGTAGAAGGACTGTTTCAGGTACCAGGTGTTGGAGACTTTGGTGCAGAAGGACTGTTGCAGAGAGATGAGTTTGGAGACTGAGGAGCAGAAGGACTGTAACAGAGAGAAGAGGTTAACTGGGGTGCAGAAGGACTGATACAGAAAGCAGAGGTTGGAGACTGGGGTGCAAATGGACCGTTACAGAAAGGAAAGTTTGGAGACAGTAATACAGGAGGACTGTTATGAAGAGCAGAGGTTGGAGACTGGGGTTGAGAAGAACTGTTTCAGAGTGCATATTTTGGAGACTGGGGTAGAGAAGACCTGTTTCAGAGTGCAGATGTTGGAGACTGGGGTGGAGAAGAAATTTTAAAGAGAGCATAGGTCGGAGACTCGGGTTCAGAAGAACTGTCGCAGAGAGCATAGGTTGGAGCCTGAGGTACAGAAAGAATGTTACAGAGAGCAAAAGTTGGAGACTGGGGTGCAATTACTGATACATAAAGCAGAGGTTGGAGACTGGGGTGCAGAATGACCATTACAGGGAGCAGAGTTTGGAGACTAGGGTACAGTAGGACTGTTGCAGAGAGCAGTTGTTGGAGACTGTTGTTCAGAAAGACTTTTGCAGAGAGCAGAGGTTAGAGAATGGGGTGCAGAAGTAAGGTTGCAGAAAGCAGAGGTTGGAGACAGAGGTGCAGAAAGACTGTTACACAGAGTCGAGGTTGGAAACAGTGGTACAGATGGACTGATACAGAAAGCAGAGTTTTGAGACTGGAGTGCAGAAGGACTGTTACAGAGAGCAGAGTTTGGAGACTGGGGAGCAGATGGACTGTGGCAGAGAACAGAGTTTGGAAACTGGGGTGCAGCAGGAACGGTGTAGAATGCTTAGGTTGGAGACTGGGGTGTAGTAGGAATGTTACAGAGAGCAGAGTTTTTAAACAGGCATGCAGAAGGTTCTGACAGAAAGCAGAGATTGGAGACAGGCATGCATAAGGACTGTTGAGGAGCAGAGACGTTGGAGACAGGCGTGCAGAGAATCGTTGCAGAGAGCAGAGGTTGGAGACTGGGGTGCAGAAGGAGTTTTGCAGAGACTAGACATTAGAGAATGGGGTGCAGAAGGATCGTTGTAGACAGCAGAGGTTTGAGACTGGGGTACGGAAGGACTTTTACAGAGAGTAAAGCTGGAGACTGAGGTGCAGTAAGACCGTTGCAGAGAGCAGAGGTTGGAGACTGAGTTGCAAAAACACTGTTACAGAGAGTAGAGGTTGGAGATTGGGGTGCAAAAGGTCTGTTACAGAGAGCAGAGTTTGGAGACTGGGGAACAGAAGAACTGTTACAGAGAGCAAAGTTTTTAGACAAGGTTGTAAAAGGATCTTACGAAGAGCAGAGATTGTACACCGAGGTGTAGCAGGACTGGTACAGAGAGCAGATGTTGGAGACTGAGGTGCAGTAGGACTGTTACAGAGAGTAGAGGTTGGAGACTGAGTTGCAGAAGGATCGTTGCAGAGAACAGAGTTTTAAGACTGAGGTGCAGAAGGACTGTTGCAGAGAGCACATGTTGGAGACTGGGGTGCAGACGGACTGTTGCAGAGTGCAGAGGGTGGAGACTGGGGTGCTGAAGGATCGTTGTAGAGAGCAGAGTTTATATACTGGGGTGCAGAAGGATTGTTGTGGAAAACAGACTTTGGAGTCTTGGGTGTAGAAGGCCTGTTACAGAGAGGAGAATTTTGATAAGGTATGCAGAAAGAATGTTAAAGGGGGCAGAGATTGGAGACTGGGTTGCAGAACGATCTTACAGAGAGCAGACGTTGGAGACTGAGTTGGAGAAGGACTGTTTAAGAGAATAGAGGTTGGAGACTGAGATGCCGTAGGATTTTTACAGAGAGCATAGTTTGGAGACTGGGATGCAGAAGGACTGTTGCAGATAGCAGAGTTTGGAGACTGGGGTGTAGATGGACTGTTGCAGGGACGAGAAGTTGGAGACTGGGGTGCTGAAGGACTTTTGCAGAGAGCATAACTAGGAGACTGAGATCCAGAAGAACTCATAGAGAGAGCAGAGGTTGGAGACTGGGTGCAAAAGGACTGATACAAAAAGCAGAGGTTGGAGACTGGGTTGCAGAAGGATCGTGCAGAGAGCAGAGGTCTAAGACTGAAGTGCAGAAGGACTGTTACAGAGAGCAGAGGTTGGAGACTGAGGTGCAGAAGGACCATTACAGAGAGCAGAGGTTGGAGTCTGCAGTATAGAAGGACTGTTACCGATTGCACAGTTTGGAGACTGGGGTGGAGAAGGACTTTTTCAGAGAGTAGATTTTGGAGACTGGAGTGCAGAAGAACTGTTGCATTGAACAGATGTTAAAGACTGTGGTGCAAAAGGAATGTTGCAGAGAGCAGACTTGGAAGACTGAGTTGCTGATGGACTGTTGCAGACAACAGAGGTTGGAGACTGCGGTGCAGAAGGACCGTTGAAGAGAGCAGATCATGGAGACTAAGGTGCAGAAGGATTCTTACAGAGAGCAGAGTTTGGAGACTGGGGTGCAGAAAGATCTTACACAGAGCAGAGTTTGGAAACTGAGGTGCACACGAACTTTTGCACAAAGCAGAGTTTGTATACTGGGTTGGAGGAGGATCGTTGCAGTGAGAAGACTTTGGAGACAGGGATGCAGAAAGCCTGTTAAAGAGAGAAGAGTTTGGAAACTGGGGTGCAGAAGGCCTTTAACAGCGAGCAGAGGTTGGAGACTGGGGTGCAGAAAAACTGTTACAGAGAACACAGGTTAGAGACTAGCATGCAGAAGGACTGTTGCAGAGAGCAGAGTTTGGAGACTGGGATGAAGAAAAAATGTTACAGAGAGCAGAGTTTGGAAACTGGGGTGCAAGAAGGATTTTACAGAGAGCAGAGATTGAAGACTGGGGTTCAGAAGGACTGTTATAGAGAGCAGAGTTAGGGACTGAGATGCAGAAAGACTGTTGCAGAGAGTAGAGATGGGAGATTGGGGTGCAGAAGGATTTAAGCAGAGAGCAGAGGTTGGAGACTAAGGTGCAGAAGGACAGTTACACAGAGCAGAGATTGGAGACTGGGATGCAGAAGGACTGATACAGAAAGCAGAGTTTGGAGACTCGGGTGCAGAAGGACCGTTACAGAGAGTAGAGGTTGGAGACTGCAGTACAGAAGGACTTTTACAGAGAGTAGAGGTTGTAGACTGGGGTGCAGAAGGATCATTGCAGAGAGCAGAGTTTGTAGACTGAGAAGCAGAAGGATCCATGCAGAGAGCAGAGGAGGAGACTGTGGTGCAGAAGGACTGTTACAGAGAGGAGAGTTTGGAGAATGTGGTGCAGAAGGATCTTTCAGAGAAATGAGGTTGGGGACTGTGGTGTAGAAGATTGATTCGAACAGCAGACTTTGGAGACAGGGGTGCAGAAAGATCGTTGCAGAGAGCAGAGCTTTCAGACTGAGGTTCAGAGGGACTGTAGCAGAGATCAGATGTTGGAGACCTGGGTGCAAAAGGACTGTTGCAGAGAGCGGACGTTGGAGACTGGGTTTAAGAAGGATCATTGCACAGAGCAGAGGTTGGAGACTGGGGAGCAGAAGGACTCTTACAGCGAGCAGAGGTGGAGACTGGGGTGAAGAATGCCTTTTACAAAGAGCAGAGTTTGTCGACTGGGTTGCAGAAGGAACTTACAGAGAGCAGAGGTTGAAGACTGAGGTGAAGAAGGACTGTTACAGAGAGCAGATATTGGAGACTGGGGTGTATAATAACTATTGCAGAGAGCAAAGGTTGGAGACTGAGGTGCAGAAGGACTGATACAGAGAGCAGAGTTTGGAAAATGTGGTACAGAAAGATTGATACAGAAAGCAGAGGTTAGTTAATGTGGTGCAGAAGGACCCTTACTGAGAACAGAGTTTAGACACTGAGATGCAGAAGGACTGTTGCAGAGAGCAGAGGTTGGAGATTGGGGCGCTTAAGGACTGTTGCAGAGAACCGAGGTTGGATTTTGAGGTGAAGAAGGACTGTTACAGAGAGCAAGGTTGGAGACTGTGGTGCAGAAGGACTGATACACAAAGCAGAGGTTGGAGACTGGGGTGCAGAAGGACACTTACAGAGAGCAGAGCATGGAAACTGGGGTGCAAAAGGAATGTTAAAGAGCACAGAGTTTGGAAAGTGGTGTACAGAAGTATCTTCCAGAGAGCAGAGTTTGGAGACTGGGGTGCAGAAAGACTGTTGCAGAGAGAAGACGTTGGAGACTGGGTTGCAGAAGGATTGTTGCAGAGAGCAGATAATGGAGACTGGAGTATAGTAAGACTGTTCCAGAGAAGAAAGGTTGGAGACTGGCGTGCAGAAAGACTGTTACAAAAAGCAGTTTTTGAAGACTGAGGTGCAGAATTAAAGTTACAGAGAGCAGAGTTTGAAAACTGGGGTGCAGAAAGACTGAAACAGAGAGCTGAGGTTGGAGACTGTGGTGTCGAAGTAAAGTTACAGAGATCAGAAATTGGATACTAGGGTTCAGAAGGACTGATACAGAAAGCAGAGGAGGGAGACTGGGGTACAGAAGGACCATTAGAGAGAGCAGAGGTTTGAGACTGCAGTACAGAAGGACTGTTACAGAGAGCACATGTTTCAGAATGTGCAGAGAACAGAAATTTGAGACTGGAGTGCATAAGGACTATTGCTGAGAGCAGAGGTTGGAGACTGTTGTGCAGAAGGATTGTTAGAGAGATTAGAGTTTTGAGACTGGGGTGCAGAAGGAGCATTCAGAGATCTGATGTTGGGACTGGGGTGAAGAAGAACTGTTGCAGAGAGCAGAGTTTGGAGACTGGAATGCAGAAGGATCCTTGCAGAGAGTAGAGGTTTGAGATTGGGGAGCAGCAGGCCTGTTACCGAGAGTAGAGGTTGGAGACTGGGGTGCAGAAGGCTTTTTACAGAGAGCAGAGTTTGGAGACCCGGGTTCAGAAGGACAGTTGCAAAGAGTAGACCTTGGAGACTGTGGTTTAGAAGGATCGTGTCAGAGAGCAGAGTTTGTAGACTGGGGTGCAAAAGGACTATTACAGAGAGCAAAGGTTGGAGACTGGGGTGAAGAAGGCCTGTTACAGAGAGCAGAGTTGGCGAGTGGGGTGAAGAAAAACTGCTGCAGAGAGCAGAGTTTTGAGACCTGGGTATATAAGGACTGCTGCAGAAAGCAGAGGTTGGAAATTGGGGTGCAAAAGGACTGGTCAGAGATCGAAGGTTGGAGACTGAGGTGCAGAAGGACTGTTACAGAGTGGAGAGGTTTGAGACTGGGGTGCAGAAGTATCATTGCAGAGAGCAGAGGTTGGAGACTGAGGTGCAGAAGGATCGTTGCAGAGAGCAGACGGTTCGAGACTGAGGTGCAGAAGGATCGTTGCAGAGAGCAGAGGTTCAAGACTGGGGTGCAGAAGCATCGTGAAAAAGAGCAGAGTTTGGAGACTGGGGTGCAGAAGGACTTTTACAGAAAGCACAGATTGGAGACTGGGTGCAATAGGATTTGGGCAAGAAGCAGAGGTTTGAGACTGAGGTGCAGAAGGACTGTTAAAGAGAGCAGAGGTTAAAGACTGGGGTGCAGAAGGACTTATAGAGAAAGCAGATGTTGGAGACTGGGGTGCATAAGAACTGTTACAGAGAGCAGAGGTTGGAGACTCCAGTACAGAAGGAGTGTTACAGAGAGCAGAGTTTGGAGAATGGGGTGCAAAAGCACTCTTGCTGAGAACAGATGTTGTAGACTCCGGTACAGAATGAGTGTTACAGAGAGCAGAGGTTGGAGACTGGGGAGCAGAAGTACTGTTACAGAGAGCACAGGTTGGAGACTGGGTGCGATAGGAATTGGGCAGAGAGCAGAGGTTGGAGACTGAGGTGCAGAAGTACTGTTACAGAGAGCACAGGTTGGAGACTGGGTGCAATAGGAATTAGGCAGAGAGGAGAGGTTGGAAACTGAGGTGCAGAAAGACTGTTAAGGAGAGCAGAGGTTAAAGACTGGGGTGCAGAATGACTTATAGAGAAAGCAGATGTTAGAGACTGGGGTGCATAAGAACCGTTACAGAGAGCAGAGGTTGGAGACTCAGGTACAGAAGGAGTGTTACAGAGAGCAGAGTTTGGAGACTTGGGTGCAAAAGCACTGTTGCTGAGAACAGATGTTGGAGACTTCGGTACATAAGTAGTGTGACACAGAACAGAGGTTGGAGACTGGGGAGCAGAAGTACTGTTACAGAGAGCACAGGTTGGAGACTGGGGTGCAGAAGGACTTTTGAAGACAGCAGAGGTTGGAGACTGGGGTGAAGAAGGCCTATTACAGAGAGCAGATGTTGGAGACTGGGGTGCAGAAGCACTGTTACAATGAGCAGAGTTTACAGACTGGGTTTCAGAAGGGTCTTACAAAAAGCAGAGTTTGAAGACTGAGGTACAGAAGGACTGTTACAGAAAGCAGATGTTGGAGACTGGGGTGCAGAAGGATTGTTGCAGAGCAGAGTTTTTAGACTGAGGTACAGAAAAACTGTTGCAGAGAGCAGATGTTGGAGACTGGGTGCACAAAAACTGATGCAGCGAGCAGAGGTTGGAGACAGGGTGCAGAATGATTGTTGCAGAGAGTAGAGGCTGGAGACTGGGTTGCAGAAGAACTGTTACAGTGAGCAGAGGTTGGAGACTGGTGTGCAGAAGTATCTTACAGAGAGCACAGTTTGGAGTCTGGGGTGCAGAAGGACTGTTTCTGAGAGCAGAGGTTAGAGAGTTGGGTGCAGAAGAACTGTTGCAGAGAGCAGAGGTTGGAGATTGGGGTATAGAAGGACTGATGCAGAGAGCAGAGGTTGGAGATTGGGGTATAAAATGACTGCTGCAGAGAGCAGAGTTTAAAGACTGGGGTGCAGAAGGACTGTTGCAGAGGAAAGGTTTTGCAGAGTGAGGTGCAGAAGGACTGTTATAGAGAGCAGAGTTTGAAGACTGTGGTGCAGAAGGACTGAAAGAGAAAGCAGAGTTTAAAGATTTTTGCAGGAGGACCCTCACAGAGAACAGAGGTTGAAAACTGTGTTACAGAAGAACCGTTGTAGAGAACAAGGTCTGAGACTGGAATGGAGAGGGACCATTGCAGAGAGCACAGATTGGAGACTGGTGTGAAGAAGGAATGTTACAGAGAGCAGAGTTTGGAAACTGGGGTACAGTAGGATCTTACACAGAGCAAAATTTAGAGACTTGGGTGAACAAGGATTGTTGCAGAGAGCTGATGTTGCAGACTGGCGTGCAGAAGGATCATTGCAGAGAGCAGATTATGGAGACTGGGGTATAGAAGGACTGTTGCAGGGATCACATGTTGGATACTAGAGTGCAGAAAGACTTTTGCCGAGAGCAGAGGTTGGAGACTTGGATGCAAAATGATCGTTGTAGAGAGCAGAGTTTGGAGACTGGGATGTAGAAGGACTGATACAGAGAAAAGATGGTGGAGACTAAGGTGCTGAAGAAAAGTTACACAGAGCAGAGGTCGGAGACTTTGGTGCAGAGGACTGATACAGAAAGGAGAGGTGAAAGACTGGCGTGCAGAAAGACCGTTAGGGAGAGCAGAGATTAAAGACTGCAGTACAGAAGGACTGTTACAGAGAGCATAGGTTGGAGACTGGGGTGCAGAAGGACTGTTACAGAGAGCAAAGTTTGTAGACTGGGGGGCAGAAGGATCTTTCAGAGAGCTGAGGTTGGGGACTGTGGTGCAGAAAAACTGTTACAGAGAGCAGAGTTTGGAGACTGGGGTGCAGAAGGCTTGTTAAAGAGAGCAGAGGTTTGAGACTCAGGTGCAGAGGGACTGGTACAGAGAGCGGATTTTGGAGAGTGGGTTTCAGAAGGATATTACAGAGAACAGAGTTTGGAGACTGAGGTGCAGAATGACTGTTACAGAGAGCGGAGGTTAGAGACTGGGTTGCAGAAGGATCGTTGCAGAGAGAAGAGTTTTCAGACTGAGCTTCAAAGGGACTGTTGCAGATACCAGAATTTGGAGACTTGGGTGTAGAAGAATCTTACAGAGAGTAGAGGTTTGAGACTTGGGTGCAGAAGGACTGTTGCAGAGAGCAGAGGTTAGAGTCTAGGGAGCAGAAGGACTGTTACAGATAGCACAGTTTTGAGACTGGGTTGCAGAAGGATCTTATAGAGAGCATTTTGGAGACAGAGGTGCAAAAGAAGTGTTAAAAGAGCAGAGGTTTAAGACTGGGGTGCTGAAGGTTTTTTGTAGAGAGCAGCATTTTCAGACTGAGGTGCAGAAGTACTGGTGCAGAGAGCAGATGTTGGATCCTGGGTTGCAGAAGGCCTATTAAAGAGAGCAGAGTTATAACGCTGGGGTGCAGAAAGACTGTTACAGAGAGCACAGTTTGGAGATCGGGGTTAAGAAGGACTGTTACAGAGAGCAGAGTTTGGAGAATTGGTTGCAGAAGGATCTTACAGAGAGCAAATTTTGGAGACTGAGGTGCAGAAGGACATTTACTTATAGTAGAGTTTGGAGACTGAGGAGCAGAAGGAACGTTGTAGAGAGCAGAGGTTGGAGACTGATGTCCAGAAGAATTGTAACAGAGATCACAGGGTAGAGACTGTAGTGCAGAAGGAGTGTTACCCACAGCAGAGTTTGGAGATTGGGATGCAGAAGAACTGTTACCGAGAGCAGAGGGTGGAGACTGAGGTGCAGAGGACTGTTGCAGAGTGCAGGTTTGGAGACTGAGATGCATAAGAACTGTTACAGAGAGCAGAGTTTGGAGGCTGGGGTGCAGAAAGAGTAATACAGAAACTAGAGGTTGGAGACTGGGGTGTAGAAGGACCGTTACAGAGAGCAGAGTTTGGAGACTGCTGTACAAATGGACTCTTACAGGGAGCAGAGGTTGGAGACTGGGGTTCTAAAGGATCATTGCAGAGAGCAGATGTTGTAGACTAGTTTGCAGAAGTATCTTACAGAGAGCATAGGTTGGAGACTGAGCTGCATAAGTACTGTTACAGAGACCAGTGGTTGAAGACTGGGGTGCAGAATGATCGTTGCAGAGAGCAGAGTTTGGAGACTGAGGTGCAGAATGATCGTTCAGGAGAGCAGAGGTTGGAGACTATGGTGGAGAACGATACTTACAGAGAGCAGATGTTGGAGACTGAGGTGCAGTTACAGAGAGCACAGTTTGGAGACTGGGGTGCAGAACAAATGTTGCAGAGAGTAGAGTTTGGAGACTAGGTTTCAGAAGGACTGTTACAGAGAGCAGAGGTTGTAGACTGAGGTGCAGATGGACTGTTACAGAGAGCAGAGGTTGGAGACTGGGGTACAGAAGAAATGATACCGAAAGCAGACTTTGGAGACTGTGGTGCAGAAGGACTATTGCAGACAACAGAGTTTGGAGTCTGAGGTACAGAAGGACCGATGCAGAGAGCTGAAGTTGGAGATTTAGGTGCCTAAGATTGTTACAGAGAGCAGAGGTTGGATACTGGGGTGCATATAGACTGTTACAGAGAGTAGAGGTTGGAGACTGAGGTGCAGAAGAATCTTACAGAGAGCAGAGTTTAGAGACTGGTGTGCAGATTAATTGTTGCAGAGAGTAGAGGTTGGAAACTGAGGTGAAGAAATATCGTTGCAGAGAGAAGAGGTTGGAGACTGGAGTGCAGAAGGTCTGTTACAGAGAGCAGAGTTTGGAAACCGGAGTGCAAAAGGTGTTTTACAGAGAGCAGAGGTTGGAGACTGGGGTGCAAAAAGACTGTTACAGATAGCACAGTTCAGAGACTTTGGTAAAGAAGGATAGTTGCAGAGAGCAGATGTTGGAGCCTGGGGAGAAGAAGGATCATTGCAGAGAGCAGATGTTGGAGACTGGGATGCAGAAGGACTGTTACAGAGAGCAGAGGTTGGAGACTGAGGTGCAGAAGGATCGTTACAGAGAGCAGAGGTTGGAGACTGAGGTGCAGAAAGACTTTTACAGAGAGCAGTGGTTGGAGACTGGGGTGCAGAAAGATTCTTACAGAAAGCAAAGGATGGAGACTGGGTTGCATAGTGAGTGTTACAGAGAGCACAGTTTGGATATTCTGGTTCAGAAGAACTTTTAAAGAGAGCAGAGTATTGAGACTGGGGTTCAGAAGGATTGTTACAGAGTTCAGAGGTTTGATTCGGGTGCCGCAGGACTATAACAGAGAGTAGAGCTTGGAGACTGGGGTGCAGAAGAACAGTTACAGAGAGCAGAGGTTGGAGACTGCAGTGCAGAAGGCCTGTTAAAGAGAGCACTGGTTGGAGACTGAGGTGCAAAAGGATCATTACAGAGAGAAGAGGTTGGATACTGAGGTGCAGAAGGACTGTTACAGAGACCAGAGGTTGGAAATTGAGTTGCAGAAATATTTTTACAGAGAGCAGAGGTTAGAGACTGAGGTGCAGAAGGACTGTTACAGAAAGCAGAGTTTGAAGACTGGGGTGCAAAAGTATCGTTTCAGAGAGCAGAGGTTGGAGACTGAGGTGCAGAAGGATCTTACAGAGAACAGAACAGAGGTTGGATACTGGGGTGCAGAAGAACAGTTACAGAGAGCATAGGTTGGATACTGGGGTGCAAAAGAAATGTTGCAGAGAGCATAGATTTGAGACTGGGGTGCAGAAGGACTGTTACAGAGAGCAGAGGTTGGAGACTGAGGTGCAGAAGGACTGTTACAGAGAGCAGGGGTTGGATTCTGGGTTGCAGAATGACTGATACACAAAGCAGAGTTTGGAGACTGGGGTGTGGAAGCACCGTTACAGAGAGCAGAGTTTGGAGACTGAGGTATAGAAGGACTGTTACAGAGAGCAGATGTTGGAGACTGGGGTGCAGAAGGACTGTTGCAGAGAACAGTGGTTGGAGCCTGGGGTGAAGAAGTATCGTTGCAGAGATCAGAGTTTTGAGACTTAAGTACAGAAGGTTTGTTACAGAGAGCAGAGATTGGAGACTGGGGTAAAGAAGGCCTGTTACAGAGAGCAGAGGTTGGAGACTGGGGTTCTGAAGGCCTGTTATAGAGAGCAGAGGTTGGATACTGGGGTCCAGAAGGACTGTTACAGATAGCACAGTTTGTAGACTGGTGTGCAGAGGGATATTATAGAGAGCAGAGTTTGGAGACTGAGGTGCAGAAGGAATGTTACAGAGAGCAGAGATTGAAGACTGGGTTGCAGAATGATTGTTGCAGAGAGCAGTTTTTTCAGAATTAGGTGCAGATGGACTGTTGCAGAGAGCAGATGTTCTAGGGTGGGGTGCAGAAGGTCTCTTTCATTTAGCAGAACTTGGAGAATGGGGTGCAGAAGTTTTCTTTCAGGGAGCAGAGTTTGGAGACTGGCGTCCAGAAGGCCATTATTACAGATATTACAGATATCCAAGATATTACAGATATCTCAGTTTGGAGACTGGTGTGCAGAAGGATATTATAGAGAACAGAGTTTGGAGACTGAGGTGTAGAAGAACTGTTACAGAGAGCAGAGGTTAGAGACTGGGTTGCTGAATGATTGTAGCAGAGAGCAGAGTTTTCAGACTGAGGTGCAGAAGGACTTTTGCAGAGAGCAGATGTTCGAGACTTGGGTGCAGAAAGAGTGTTCCAGAGAGCAAAACTTGGAGACTGGGATGGAGAAGGATGGAGAAGGATAGGGGATAGGAAAGGTAGCAGAATAAAACAATTACTAATTGGGCATCATGTAAAATTGTGGATGTGTAACCAACGTGATTCTGCAATCTGTATTTGGGGTAAAATTGGGAGTTCATAACCCACTTCAATCTAATGTATGAAATATGATATGTCAAGAGCTTTGTAATGTTGTGAACAACCAATAAAAAATTAAAAATTAAAAAAAAGAGAGAAGGATTGTTGCAAGGAGCAGAGGTTGGAGCCTGGGGTGCAGTAGGACTGTTGTAGAGATCAGAGGTTGGAACCTCGGGTGCAGAAGGACTGTTATAAAGAACAGAGTTTGGAGAATGAGATGCAGAAGGACTGTTACACAGAGAAGACGATGCAGACTGGGGTGAATAATTATGATACAAAAAGCTGAGGTGGGAGACTGGGGTTCAGAAGGACCGTTACAGAGAGAGCAGAGGTTGGAGACTGGGTTGCAGAAGGACTGTTATAGAGAGCAGAGTTTTGAGGCTGGGTTGCAGAAGGACTGTTATAGAGAGCAGAGTTTTGAGGCTGGGTTGCAGAAGGATCTTACAGAGAGCAGAGGTTGGTGACTGAGGTGCAGTACGACAGTTACAGAGAGCAGTGGTTGGAGACAGGGGTGCAGAAGGATCGTGCAGAGAGCAGACGTTTAAGACTGAAGTGCAAAAAGACTGTTACAGAGAGCAGAGGTTGGAGACTGAGGTGCAGAAGGACCATTACAAAGAGCAGAGTTTGAAGACTGCAATACAGAAAGACTTTTACAGAGAGCAGAGGTTGGAGACTGGAGTGGAGAAGAACTGTTTCAGAGTGCAGATGTTGGAGACTGGTGTGCAGAAGAACTGTTTCAGAGAGCAGTGGTGGAAGACTGAGATGCAGAAAGAATGTTAAAGAGAGCAGAGTTTGGAGACTGGGGTTAAGAAGGACTGATACAGAGAGCAGAGATGGAGACTGGGGTGCAGAAGGCCTGTTACAGAGAGCAGAGTTTGGAGACTGGGTACAGAAGGGCTGTTACAAAGAGCAGAGTTTGGAGACTGCGGTGCAAAATGATTATTACAGAGAGCAGAAGTTGGCGACTGGGGTGCAGTAGGATTATTGCAGAGAGTAGAGGTTGGAGACTGTTGTGCAGAAGCATCTTTGTAGAGAGCAGATGTTTGAGACTGGTGTGCAGAAGGACTGTTAAAGTGAACAGAGGTTGGAGACTGAGGTTCAGAGGAAACATTGCAGAGAGCAGAGGTGGAGACAGAGGTGCAGAAGGTTGTTACAGAGAGCAGAGGTTGGAGACTGGGGTGCATAAGGAATGTTGCAGATAGCAGAGGTCGGAGAATGGGGTGAAAAAGAACTGTTGCAGGGAGCAGGAGTTGGAGACTTGTTAGCAGAAGAACTGTTGCAGAGAGGAGAATTTGGAGACTGTGGTGCATAAGGACTGTTACAGAGAGCAGAGGTTTGAGACTGGGGTTCAGAAGGACTGATAAAGAAAGCAGAGTTTGGAGACTTGGGTTCAGAAGGACCATTGCAGAGAGCAGTGTTCGTAGACTGCAATACACGAGGACTGTTACAGATAGCAGAGGTTGGAGAATGGTCTATAGAAGAACTGTTTCAGAGTGCAGATGTTGGAGACTGGGGTTCAGAGGAACTGTTGCAGGGAGCAGAGTTTGGAGACTGGGGTGCAGAAGAACTTTCGCATATGCAGAGATTGGAGACTGAGGTGCAGAAAGAATGTTACAGAGAGAAGTGGTTTGAGACTGGGGTGTAGAAGGACCGGTACAGAGAGCAGAGGTTGGAGACTGTGGTACAGAAGGATTGTTGCATACAGCAGGGGTTAGAGAATTGGGTGCAGAAGGACTTTTACAGAGAGCAGAGGTTAGAGAATGTTGTGCAGAAGTAAGGTTGCAGAGTTCAGAGGTTTGAGACAGAGGTGCAAAAGTACTGTTACAGAGAGCAGAGGTTTGAAACCATGATTCAGAAAAACTTATACAGAAAGCAGAGTTTTGAGACTGGGGTGCAGAAGGACCGTTACAGAGAGCAGAGGTTGGAGAGTGCGGTAGAGAAAGACTGTTACAGAGAGCAGAGGTTTGACACTTGGGAGTAGAAAGACTGTTGCAGGGAGACTGGGTTGCAGTAGGACCGTTGAAGAAAGCAGAGGTTTTAGACTGAGTTGGAGAAGAAATGTTACAGAGAGCAGAGTTTGGAAACTTGGGTGCAGAACGACCTTACAGAGAACAGAGGTTGAAGACTGCGGTGCAGTAAGAGTGTTAAGGAGAGGAGACTTTGGAGACTGGGGTGCAGAAAGACAGTTGCAGAGAGCAGATTTTGGAGACTGCGGTGCATAAGGATTGTTGCAGAGAGAAGAGGTTGGAGACAAGGGTGCAGAAGGACGTTTGCAGAGAGCAGAGGTTGGAGTCTTAGGTGCTGAAAAACAGGTACAGAAAGCAGAAATTGGAGACTCGGGTGCAGAATGATTGTTGAAGAGAGCAGAAGTTGGAGACTAAGTTGCAGAAGAATCCTTGAAGAGAGCAGAGGTGGAGACTGGGCTGCAGAAGGATTGTTACAGAGAGAAGAGGTGGGAGACTGCGGTGCAGAAGGACTGTTACAGAGAGCACAGGTTGGAGACTCGGGTGCAGAAGGAATGTTGCTAAAAGCAGAGGATGGAGATTGGGGTGCAGAAGGATAGTGCAGAGAGCAGAGGTTTCAGACTGAGGTGCAGAAGGACTGTTACAGAAAGCAGAGGTTGGAAATTGGGGTACAGAGGGACCGTTATAGAGAGCAGAGGTTGGAGACTGCGGTATATAAAGACTGTAACACAGAGCAGAAGTTGGAGTATATGGGGAAGAAGAACTGTAACAGAGAGCAGAGGTTGAAGACTGGGGTGCAGAAGAATTGTTACAGAGAGCAGAGGTTTGAGAATGGGGTGCAGAAGGACTTTTACACACAGCAGAGGTTGAAGACTAGGGTGTAAAAGGACTGCTACAGAGAGCAGATGTTAGAGACTTGGGTGAAGAAGGACTGTTGCAGAGAGCAGAATTTGGAGACAGAGGTTCAGAAGGACTGTTGAGGAGAGGAGACCTTGGAGACTAGGGTGCAGAATAGTCGTTGCAGAGAGCAGAGGTTGGAGACTGATGTGCAAAAAGAGTGTTACAGAGAGCAGAGGTTGGAGACTGGGGTGCAGAACGCCTGTTACAGATTGCAGAGTGTGGAGAAGGGGTCCAGAAGGACTGCTACAGATCACAGAGTTTAGAGACTGGTTTGAAGAAAAATCTAACAGAGAGCAGATGTTGGGGACCCAGGTGCAGAAGGACTGTTAGAGAGAGTAGAGGTTGGAGACTGTGGTGCAAAAGGATAATAGCAGAGAACAGCGTTTTAAGACTGAGGTGCAGAAGGACTGTTGCAGAGACCACAGGTTGAAGACTGGGGTGCAGATGGCTTGGTATAGAAAACAGAATTTGGAGACTGGGGTGCAGAAGGCCTGTTAAAAAGAGGAGAGTTCAAAGAAGAGGTGCAGAAGGTCTGTTAGCGAGGGCAGAGTCTGGAAACTGGGTTGCAGAAAGATCTTACAGAGAGCAGATGTTCGAGACTGAGGTGTAAAATGATCGTTGCAGAGAGAAGAGGTTGGAGACTGGGGTGCAGAAGGCCTGTTACAGAGAGCAGAGGTTGAAGACTGGGGTGCAGAAGGACTGTTATAGAGAGCAGAGTTAGGGACTGAGTGGCAGAAGGTTCTTACAAACAGCAGAGTTTGGAGACTGAGGTGCAGGAGGACTGTTACATAGAGCAGTGTCTGGAGACTGGGATTCAGATGGATCCTGCCGAGAGAAGAGGTTTCAGACTGAGGTGTAGATCGACTGTTATAGAGAGCAGAGGTTGGAGACTGAGGTGTAGAAGGACTGTTACAGAGAGCAGAGTTTGGAGACTGAGGTACAGAAGGACTGTTAATGGGAGCAAATTTTGGAGACTGTGTTGCAGAAGGATCTTACATTGAGCAGAGTTTTGAAACTGAGGTGCAGAAGGACTGTTACAGAGAGCAGATGTTGAAGTCTGGGGTGCAGAAGGATTGTTGCAAAGAGCAAAAATTTTCAGATTGAGGTGCAGAAGGACTTTTGCAGAGAGCAGATATTGGAGACTGTGGTGTAGAAGTTTTGTTGCAGAGAACAGAAGTTGGAGACTGCCGTACAGAAGGACTGTTATAGAGAGCAGAGGTTTGAGACTGGGGTGCAAAAGAACTGATGTAGAAAGTAGAGGTTGGAACTGGGGTGCTGATGGATCGTTGGGGCGAGCAGAGTATGAAGATTGGGGTGTTGAAGGACTGTTGCAGAGAGCAGAAGTTGGAGACTGGGGTGTAGAAGGACTTTTGCAAAGAACAGACGTTGGAGACTGGGGTGCAGAAGGATCGTTGGTGGGAGCAGAGTATGGAGACTGGGGTGTAGAAGGACTGTTGCAGAGAGCAGAGGTTGGAGACTGGGGTGGAGAATGACTGTAGCAGAGAGCAGATGTTGGAGACTGGGGTGTAAAATGACTGTTGCAGAGAGCAGAGGATGGAGTCTGGGGTACAGAAGGACTGTTGCAGAGAGGAGAGGTTGCAGACTGAGTTGCAGAAGGACTGTTACAGAGGGCAGAGTTTGGAGACTGTGGTTCAAACGACTGATACAGAAAGCAGAGGTTATATACTGGGGTGCATAAGGACCTTTACAGAGAACAGAGGTTGGAGACTGTGGTACAGAAGGACTGTTACAGAGAGTAGAGGTTGGAGTCTGAGGTGCATAAGAACCGATGTCGAGAACAGAGTTTGGAGACTGGCGTGCAGAAGGACCCTTGGGGCGATCAGAGTATGGAGACTGGGTTGTAGAAGGACTGTTGCAGAGAGCAGAGGTTTGAGACTGGGGTGCAGATGGATTATTACAGAGAGAAGAGTTTTCAGACCGAGGTACAGAAGAACTGTTGCAGGAAGCAGATGTTGGAGACTGGGGTTCACAAGGACAGTTGCAGCTAGCAAAGGTTTCAGACTGGGGTGCAGAAGGATGGTTGCATAAAGCAGAGGTTCGAGACTGAGGTAGAGAAGGATCGTTGCAGAGAGCAGAGGTTCGAGACTGGGATGCAAAAGGATAGTCACAGAGAGGAAAGTTTGGAGACTGGGGTGAAAAAGGACTTATACAGAGAGTACAGGTTGGAGACTGGGGTGCAGAAGAAATGTTGCAAAGAGCAGAGTTTGGAGATTTGTTTGTAGAAAAACTGTTGCAGTAAGAAGAGGTTGGAGACTGAGGTGCAGAAAGACTGTTGCAGGGAGCAGAGTTTAAAGACTGGGGTGCAGAAGGACTGTTACAGAGTGCAGAGGTTAGAGACTGGGGTGCAGACGATTTTACAGAGAGCAATGGTTTGATACTGGTGTGCAGAAGGAATGTTGCAGAGAGAAGATGTTGCAGACTGTGGTACAGAATGACTGTTGCTTAAAGCAGAGGTTGGAGGCTGAGGTGCTTAAGGACTGTTACAGAGAGCAGAGGTTGGAGACTGGGGTACAGAAGGATTATTGCAGAGAGCAGAGTTTTCAGACTGAGATAAAGAAGAACTTTTGCAGAGAGCAGATGTTGTAGACTGGGTTGCACAAACACTGTTGCAGAGAGAAGAGGTTAGAGACTGGGGTGCAGAAGGATCGTTGCAGAGAGCAGACATTGGAGACTGGGGTGCAGATTGATACAGAGAGCAGAGGTTGGAGACTGGGGTGCAGAAGGCCTGTTACAGAGAGCAGAATTTGGAGACTGGGGTGATGAAGGACTGCTACAGAGAGCAGAGATTGGAGACTGGGTTGCAGAAGGATCTTAAAGAGAGCAGAGGATGAAAAATGAGGCGCAGAAGCACTGTTACAGAGAGTAGAGGTTGGAGACTGAGGTGCAGAAGAACCGTTGCAGAGAGCAGAGGTTGGAGACTGAGGTGCATAAGGATTGTTACAGAGATCAGAGGTTGGAGACTGGGGTTCAGAAGGATTGTTGCAGAGCGCAGAGGTTTTAGACTGGGATGTAGAAGGACTTTTGCAGAGAGTATAGGTTAGAGATTTGGGTCCAGAAGGACTGTAGCAGAGAGCAGAGGTTGGAGACTAAAGTGCAGGACAGTTACACAGAGAAGAGGTTTGAGACTGGGATGCAGAAAGACTGACACAAAAAGCAGAGGTTAAAGACTCGTGTACAGAAGTACCCTTACAGAGAGCAGAGGTTTGAGAATGGGGTACAGAAGGACTGTTACAGAGAGCAAAGTTTGGAGAGTAGGGTGGATAATGACTGTTGCAGAGAGCAGATGTTAGAGACTGGGGTGCAAAAGGACTGTTGCAGAGAGCAAAGTTTTGAGACTAGGGTGCAGAAGGACTGTTGCAAAGAGCAGAGGTTGCAGACTAAGTTGCAGACAGACGGTTACAGAGGGCAGTGTTTGGGGACTGTTGTTCAAAACGACTGATACAGAAAGCAGAGGTTGGACACTGGGGTGCATAAGGACCCTTACAGAGAACAGAGATTGGAGACTGTGGAACAGAAGGACTGTTAAAGAGAGCAGAGGTTGTTGACTGGGGTGCAGAAGAACTGAGAAGAGAAAAGACTTTGGAGACTGGGGTGCAGAAGAATGGAGACTGGGGTGTAGAAGGACTGTTTCAGAAAGCAGAGTTGGAGACTGTGGTGTAGAAAGACTGTTTAAGAGAGCAGATATTGGAGACTTGTGCGCAGAAGGACTGTTGCATAGAGCAGAGATTGGATATTGAGGTATAGAAGGACTGTTACAGAGAGCAGAGTTTGGAGACTGGGTTGCAAATGGAGTATTACAGAGAGCGGAGTTTTCAGACTGAGGTACAGAAGAACTGTTGGAAAAAGCAGATGTTGGAGACTGGGGTTCAAAAAGACTGTTGAAGCGAGAGGAGGTTTGAGACTGGGGTGCAGAAGGATCGTTGCAGAGAGCAGAGGTTGGAGACTGAGGTGCCGAAGGGTGGTTGCAGAGAGCAGAGGTTCGAGACTCGGGTGCAGAAGGATCGTTACAGAGAGCAGTGTTTGGAGACTTAGGTGCAGAATGACTCATACAGAGAGCACAATTTGGAGACTGGGGTGCAGAAGAAATGTTGTAGAGAGCAGAGGTCGGAGACTTGGGTGCAGAAGGACTGTTGCAGAAATCAGAGTTTGGAGACTGAGGTGCAGAAGGACAGATTCAGAGAGGAGCTGTTAAAGACTGGGGTGCAGAAGACAGTTACAGATAGCAGACCTTGGAGACTGGGTTTCAGAAGGATCTTACAGAGAAAAAAGTTTGGAGACTGCGGGGCAGAAGGACTGTTACAGAGAGCGGATGTTTGAGACTGGGGTGCATAAAAATCATTACAGAGAGCAGAGGTTAAAGACCGGGGTGCAGACAGACTTTTACAGAGAGCAAATGTTTGATACTGGGTGCAGAAGCAATATTGCAGAGAGCAGAGTTTGGTTACTAGGTTCTAGAATGACTGTTTCAGTGAGCAGGGGTTGGAGACTGGTGTGCAGAAGGAACTTAAAGTGAGCAGAGGTAGCCGACTGGGGTGCAGAAGGACTGTTTTAGAGAGCAAAGGTAGGAGACTGGGGTGCAGACTGATCGTTGCAGAGAGTAGAGGTTGGCGACTGGGGTGCAGAAGGCCTCTTAGAAAGAGCAGATGTTGGATACTGGGATTCAGAAGGCCTGTTACAGAGAGCAGAGTTTGGAGACTGGGGTGCAGAAGGACTGTTACAGAGAGCAAAGTTTGCAGACTTGTTTTCAGAAGGATCTTACAGGGAGAAGAGGTAGGAGACAGAGGTACATAAAGACTGTTACAGAGAGCAGAGTTTGGAGACTGGGGTGCAGAGGGATTGTTGCAGAGAGCAGATTTTTCACACTGAGGTACAGAAGAACTGTTTCAGAGATCAGATGTTGGAGACTGAATTGCACAAAGACTGTTTCTGGGAGCAGAGTTTGGAGACTGGGGTGCAGAAGGATCGTTGCAGAGAGCAGAGGTTGGAGACTGGGTTGCAGATGGACTGATACAGAGAGCAGAGTTTGGACACTGGGGTGCCCACGGCCTGTTACAGAGAGCAGAGGTTGGAGACTGGAGTGCAGAAGGATCTTACAAAGAGCAGAGGTTGGAGACTGAGGTGCAAAAGCACTGTTTCAGAGAGTAGAGGTTGGAGACTGAGGTGCAGAAGGACCCTTGTAAAGAGCAGAGGTTGGAGACTGGGGTGCAGAAGGATAGTTACAGAGAAAAGAGGTTGGAGACTGGGGTGCAGGAAAACTTCTGCAGAGGGCAGAGGTTTTAGAGTGGGGTGTAGAAAAACTGTTACAGAGAATAGAGTTTGGAGATTGGGGTCCAGAAGGACTGTTAGAGAGAGCAGAGTTTGGAGACTGGGGTGGAGAAGGAATGTTGCAAAAAGCAGATGCTGGAGACTGGGGTGCAAAAGGAGAGTTGCAGAGAGAAGAGGATGGAGACTGGGGTGCCCAAGGATCCTTGGGGTGAGCAGAGTATGGAGAATCGGCTTTACAAGGACTGTAACACAGAGCAGAGGTTGGAGACAAGGGTTCAGAAAGACTTTTTCAGAGAGAAGATGTTGGAGACTTGGGTGAAGAAGAACTGTTGCATAGAGCAGAGGATGGAAACTGAGATGCAGATGACGGTTACAGAAAGCAGAGTTTGAAGACTGGGGTGCAGAAGGACAGTTACAGAGAGCAGACTTTGGAGACTGTGGTGCAGAAAAATCGTAGGAGAGAGCAGAATTTGGAGACTTGGGTTCAGAAGGATGGTTAGAGAGAGCAGAGGTTGGAGACTGTGGAGCAGAAGGACTTTTACTGAGAGCACAGGTCGGAGACTGGGGTGCAGAAGGACTTTAACAGAGAGCACAGGTTAAATACTGAGGTGCAGAAAAACTGTTACAGAGAGTAAACTTAAAGACTGGGGTGCAGAAGGAGTGTTGCAGAGAGAAGAAGTCTGAGATTGAGGTGCAGAAGGACCCTTACAGAGAGCAGAAGTTGGAGACTCTGGTACAGAGGAGTGTTACAGAGAGCAGAGGTTGGAGACAGGTGTGCAGAAGGATCTTACAGCGAGCATACGTTGGAGACTGGGGTGCAGAAGGATCGTTGCAGAGAGCAGAGGTTGGAGACTGGAATGAAGAAGGACTGATACAGATAACAGAGGTTGGAGACTGTGGTGCAGAAGGCAGTTTACAGAGAGCAGAGTTTGAAGACTGTCTTGCAGAAGGACTGTTACAGAGAGCAGAGGTTAAATTCTGGGTTTCAGGAGGATGTTAAAGAGAGCAGAGGTTGGAGACTGAGGTGCAGAAGCACTGTTATAGAGAGAAGATTTTGGAGACTGAGGTGCAGAAGGACCCAGCAGAGAGCAGAGCTTGGAGATTCGGGTGCAGAAGTCCCATTACAGAGAGCAGTGCTTGGAGACTGGGGTACAGAAGGACAGTTACAGAGAGCAGAGTTTGAAGACTGCGTTGCAAAAGGATCTTACGGAAAGCAGAGTTTGGTGACTGAGGTACAGAAGGACTGTTTCAGAGAGCAGAGGTTTGTTTACTGAGGTGCAGAAGGACTGTTTTAGAGACTGAGGTGTAGAGGACTGTTATAGAGAGCAGAGTTTGGAGACTGGGGTGCAGAAGGACTGATACAGAAAGCAGAGCTTGGTGACTGGGATGCAGAAGGACTGTTGCAGAGAGCAAAGTTTGAAACTGAGGTGGAGAAGGACTGTTGCAGAGGGCAGATGTTAGAGACTGGGGTGCAGAATAACTGTTGTAGAGAACAGAGGTTGGAGACTGGGGTGCAGAAGGACCATTGCATATAGCAGAGGTTGGAGACTGGATCAGAAATAACATACAAAGAGGAGAGTTTGAACACTGAGGTGCAGAACGACTGTTGCAGAGAGCAGAGGTTGGAGATTGGGCCACAGTAGGACTGTTGCAGAGAGCAGAGGTTAAAGTCTGAGGTGCAGAAGGACTGTTACAGATCATAGATTTTAGACCGGGGTGCAGAAGGACTGATACAGAAAGCAGACTTGCAGATTGGGGTTCAGAAGGACCGTTATAGAGATAAGAGGTTGGAGACAGCAGTACAGAAGGACGGTTACAGAGAGCAGAGGTTGGAGATTGGGGTGGAAAAAGAATATTGCAGAGAGTAGATTTCGGAGACTGGGCTGCAGAAGGACTGTTGCAGTGAGCAGAGGTTGAAGACTGGGGTGCAGGAGGACTGTTGCAGAGAGCAGAGGTTGCAGACTGAGGTGCAGAAGGACCCTTACAGAGAACAGAGGTTGGATACTGTGGTACAGAAGAACTGTTACAGGGAGCAAAGGTTGGAGACTGGGGTGCAGAATAACTGTTGTGGAGGAAAGAGTTTGGAGAGTGGGGTGCAGATGGACCATTGCAGATAGCAGAGGTTGGAGACTGGGTTTCAGAACGTTCATACAGAGAGCAGAGTTTAAACACTGAGGTGCAGAAGAACTGATGCAGAGAGCAGAGGTTTGAGATTGGGGCGCATTAGGACTGTTGCAGAGAGCAGAGGTTGGAGTCTGAGGTACAGAAGGACTGTTACAGAGAGCAGAGTTTTGAAACCGGGTGCAAAATTACTGATACAGAAAGCAGAGCTTGGAAACTGGGGTGCAGAAAGACCGTTACAGAGAGCAGAGGTTGGAGACTGAAGTACAGAAGGACGGTAACAGAGAGCAGAAGTTGGAGACTGGGGTGGAAAAGGACTGTTACAGAAAGCAGATTTTGGAGACTGGGGTGTAGAAGGACTGTTGCAGAGAGCAGAGGTTGCAGAGTGAGGTGCAGAAGGACTGTTACAGAGAGCAAAGTTCGGAGAATGGGGTGCAGAAGGAACCTTACAGAGAACAGAGGTTGAAGACTGCGGTATCGAAGAAGTGTTGTAGAGAACACGGTTGGAGACTGGGGTGCATAGAGACCATTGAAGAGAGTAGACGTTAGAGAATGTGGTGCAGAAGGAATGTTACCGAGAGAAGAGTTTGGAAACTGGGGTGCAGAAGAATCTTCCAGTGAAAAAGTTTGGAGACTGGGGTGAAGAAGGATTGTTGCAGAGACAGACGTTGGAGACTTGGGTGCAGAAGGATTGTTACAGAGAGCAGAGGGTGGAGACTGGGGGTGCCGAAGGACTGTTACAGAGAGCAGAGGTTGGAGAGTTGGGTGCAGAAGGACTGTTACAGAGAGCAGCGTTTGGAGTCTGGGTTCAGAAGTACTGTTACAGCAAGCAGAGTTTGGAGACTGGTTTTCAGAAGAATCTTACAGAGAGCAGAGTTTTGAGACTGCGGTACAGAAGGACTGTTACAGAGAGCAGAGGTTGGAGACTGGGGAGCAGAAAAACTGTTGCAGAGGACAGAGGTTTTAGACTGGGGTGCAGCTCAACCATTTCAGAAAGCATAGGTTGGAGACTGGGGTAGAGAAGGCATGATACAGAGAGCAGAGTTTGGATACTGGGGTGCAGTAGGATCTTACAGAGAGAAGAGGTTGGAGACTGATGTGCAGTAGGACTCTTACAGAGAGCACAGTTTGGAGACTGGGGTGAAGAAGGACTGATAGAGAAAGCAGAGATTGGAGTTTGTGGTGAAGAATGAAGGTTACAGAGAGCAGAGGTTGGACTGCAGTACAGAATGTCTTTTACAGAGAGCAGTGGTTGGAGTCTGGGGTGCAGAAGGACTTTTGCAGAGATCAGATGTTGCTAACTAGGGTGCAGAAAGACTGTTGTAGAGAGCAGAGGTTGGAGACTGGGGTGCAGAAAAACTGATACAGAAAGCAGAGTCTGGAGACTGGGGTGCAGAAGGACACTTACAGAGAGCAGATGTTGGACACTAGGTTGCAGGACTGTTAAAGAGAGCAGAGTTTAGAGACTGAAATGCAGAAGGACTTTTGCAGAGAGCAGAGGTTTGAGACTGGGATGGAGAAGAATTGTTGCAGAGAGAAGAGTTTGGAGACTGGGGTGCAGAAGGACTGTTGCAGAGAGCATAGGTTTATGACAGGTGTCCAGAAGGACCATTGCAGAGAGCAAAGGTTGGAGACTGAGGTGCAGAAGGCATATTAAAGAGAGAAGTAGTAGAAGACTGGGGTGCAGAAGGATTGTTACAGAGAACAGAGGTCAAAGACTGGGGTCCAGAATGTCTGTTGCCGAGAGCAGAGGTTGGAATCAGGGGTGCAGAAGGACTGTTACAAAGAACATAGTTTCAAGACTGGGTTGCAGAATTTCTGTTACAGAGAGCAGAGGTTGGAAACTTTTGTGCAGAAGGACTGTTACAGAGAGCATTGTTTGGAGACTGGGTTGCAGAAGGGTCTTACAGAGAGCAGAGGTAGGAGGCTGATGTGCAGAAGGATCATTGCAGAGAGCAGAGTTTTCAGAGACTGAGTTGCAGAAGGACTGTTTCACAGAGCAGATTTTGGAGACTGGAGTGCAGAAGGACTGATGCAGAGAGCAGAGGTTGGAGACTGGGGTGAAGAAGAATCGTTGTAAAGAGCAGAGTGTGGAGACTGGTGTGCTGAAGGACTGCTACAGAGAGCTGAGTTTGGATCCTGTGTTGGAGAAGGATCCTACAGAGAGCAGAGGTTGGAGAATGAGGTGCAGAGGAGTGTTAAAGAGTGTAGAAGTTGTAGACTGAGGTGCAGAATGACCGTTGCAGAGAACAGAGTTTGGAGACTGAAGTGCAGAAGGATTGTTACAGAGAGCAGAGGATGAAGACTGGGGTGCAGAAGTACTTTTGCAGAGAGCAGAGGTTGGAGACTGGGGTGCAGAAGGACTGTTGCTGAGAGCAGAGGTTGGAGACTGAGGTCCACAAGGACTCTTACAGAGAGCAGAGTTTCAACACTTGGGTGCAGAAGGACTGATACAGAAAGCAGACTTTGGAGTCTTGGGTGGAGAAAGACCGTTACAGAAAGCAGAGGTGGAGACTGCAGTACAGGAGGACTGTTACAGAGAGTAGAGGTTGGAGACTGGGGTGCAGAAAGACTGTTTCAGAGAGCAGATGTTGGTAACTATGGTGCAGAAGTACTGTTGCAGAGAGCAGAGTTTGGAGACTGGGATGCAGAAGGCCTGTTGCAGAGAGCATATGTTTGAGACTGGGGTGCAGAAGGACTGTTACAGAGGACAGAAGTTGAAGACTGGGGTGCAGAAGGACTGTTACAGAAATCACATGATGGAGACTGAGGTGCAGAAGGAGAGATACAGAGAGCAAAGGTTGGAGACTGGGTTTAAGAAAAACTGATTCAAAAAGCAGAGGTATGAGACTGGGTTGTAGAAGGACCATTATAGTGAGCAGAGGTTGGATACTGCGATACAGAAGGACTGTTACAGAGAGCAGATGTTGGAGACTGGGGAGCAGAAGGACTGTTACAGAGAAAAGAGTTTTGAGTCTGGGGTTCCGCAGGACCCTCGCAGAAAGCAGAGGTTTGAGACTGCAGTTGAGAAGGAGTGTTAAAGAGAGCAGATTTTGGAAACTGGAGTGCAGAAAGATCTTACAGAGATCAGAGGTTTGAGACTATGGTGCAGAAGGACTGTTGCAGAGAGGAGACGTTGGAGACTGGGGTCTAGAAGGATCTTTGCAGAGAGCTTTGTTTGGAGACTGAGGTGAAGAAGGACTGTGGCAGAGAGCAGATGTTGGAGACTAGGTTGTAGAAAGACTGTTACAGAGAGCAGAAGTTGGAGACTGGGGTGTATTAGGAGTGTGACAGAGAGCAGGTTTTAGAGACTGAGGTGCAGATGTACTGTTACAGAGAGCAGAGATTGCAGACTGAGGTGCGGAAGGACAGTTACAGAGAGCAGAATTTGGAGACTTGTGTGCAGAAGGACTGTTAAAGAGAGCAGAGGTTGGAGATTGGGGTTCAAATGGATCTTACAGAGAGCAGTTTGTGGAGACTGGGGTGGAGAAGAATCGATGCAGAGAGAAGAGTTTGGAGACTGGGGTGCAGAAGTCCTGTAACAGAGAGCAGAGGTTGGAGACTGTTGTGCAGCAGGACTGTTACAGAGTGCAGAGTTTAAAGACTAAGTTGAAGAAGGATCTTTGAGAGAGCATACTTGTGAGACTGAGGTGCAGCAGGACTGTTACATAGAACAGAGGTAGGAGACTGGGGTGCAGAAAGGTCCTTGCAGAGATCAGAGTTTTCAGACTGAGGTGCAGAAGAACTGTTGCAGAGAGCAGATGGTGAAGACTGGGGTGCAGAAGGATTGTTGCAGAGAGCAGAGTTCGGAGACTGGAGTACATGAAGATCTTACAGGGAGCAGAGATTGGTGACTAGGGTGCAGAAGGACTGTTGTCGAGAGCAGAGGTTGGAGACTGGGGTGGAAAAAAATCATTGCAGAGAGAAGAGGTTGGAGACTGGGGTTCTGAAGGCCAATTACAGAGAGCAGAGTTTCGAGACTGGATTGCAAAATTCATGTTACAGAGAGCAGAGGTTGGAAACTATTCTGCAGAAGGACCGTTACAGAAAGCAGAGTTTGGAGACTGGGTTGTAGAAGGGTCTTACAGAGAGCAGATGTAGGAGACTGAGGTGCAGAAGGATCGTTGCAGAGAGCAGATGTTTGAGACTGGTGTGCAGAAGAACTGTTGCAGAGAGGAGAGTTTGGAGACTGGGGTGAAAAAGGATCGGGGCAGAGAGCAGATGTTTGAGACTGGTGTGCAGAAGGACAGTTACAGAGAGCAGAAGATGAAGATTGGGGTGCAGAAGTACTTTTGCAGGGAGCAGAGGTTGGAGACTGGGGTGCAGAAGGACTGTTGCTGAGAGCAGAGGTTGGAGACTGAGGGAGCAGAGTTTCAACACTTGGGTGCAGAAGGACTGATACAGAAAGCAGACTTTGGAGTCTTGGGTGGAGAAAGACCGTTACAGAGAGCAGAGGTGGAGACTGCAGTACAGGAGGACTGTTACAGAGAGTAGAGGTTGGAGACTGGGGTGCATAAAGACTGTTTCAGAGAGCAGATGTTGGTAACTATGGTGCAGAAGGACTGTTGCAGAGAGCAGAATTTGGAGACTGGGATGCAGAAGGCCTGTTGCAGAGAGCATAGGTTTGAGACTGGGGTGCAGAAGGACTGTTACAGAGAACAGAAGTTGAAGACTGGGGTGCAGAAGAACTGTTACAGAAATCACATGATGGAGACTGAGAGGCAGAAGGAGAGATAAAGAGAGCATAGTTTAAAGACTGGGGTTAAGAAAAGCTGATTCAAAAAGCAGAGGTAGGAGACTGGGTTGTAGAAGGACCATTATAGAGAGAATAGGTTGGATACTATGATACAGAAGGACTGTTACAGAGAACAGATGTTGGAGACTGGGGAGCAGAAGGACTGTTACAGAGAAAAGAGTTTTGAGCCTGGGGTGCCGCAGGACCCTCGCAGAAAGCAGAGGTTTGAGACTGCGGTGGAGAAAGAGTGTTAAAGAGAACAGATTTTGGAAACTGGAGTGCAGAAAGATCTTACAGAGATCAGAGGTTGGAGACTGTGGTGCAGAAGGACTGTTGCAGAGAGCAGACGTTGGAGACTGGGGTCCAGAAGGATCTTTGCAGAGAGCTTTGTTTGGAGGCTGGGGTGAAGAAGGACTGTGGCAGAGAGCAGATGTTGGAGTCTGGGTGCAGAACGTCTGTTACAGAGAGCAGAGTTTGGAGACTGGGGTTCGAAAAGACTGATTCAGAAAGCAGAGGTTGGAGTCTGGGGTGCAGAAGGACCGATACAGAGAGCAGAGTTTGGTGAATGCGGTACAGAAGGACTGTTACAGAGAGCAGATATTGGAGACTGGGGAGCAGAAGAACTGTTGAAGAGGGCAGAGTTTGGAGACTGAGGTGCCGCAGGACCCTTGCAGAAAGCAGAGGTTGGAGACTGGGGTGGAGAAGGAATGTTAGAGAGAACAGAGTTTGGAAACTGGAGTGCAGAAAGATCTTACAGAGAGCCGACGTTTGAGACTGTGGTGCAGAAAGACTGTTGCAGACATTGGAGACTGGGGTTTAGAAAGATCGTTGCAGAGAGCAGAGTTCGCAGACTGGGGTGCAGAAGGCTGTTGCAGAGAGAAGAGGTTGGAGTGTGAGGTGCAGAAAGACTGTTACAGAGAGCGGATATTGGAGACTGGGGTTTAGATGGATCTTACAGATAGTAAAGGTTGGAGACTGAGGTGCAGAAGGGTTGTAACAGACATCAGAGGTAAGAGACTGGAGTGCAGGAGGTTCCTTGCAGACAGCAGAGTTTTCAGACTGAGTTGCCGAAAGACAGTTGCAGAGAACATAGTTTGCAGACTGAGGTGCAGATGGATTGTTACAGAGAGCAGAGTTTTGAGACTGGGGTGCAGAAGGACTGTTGCAGAGAGCAGAGGTTGAAGACTGAGGTGCGGAAGTCTTGGTACAGAGAGCAGAGTTTTGAGACTCGGTTGCAGAAGGACAGTTTAATAGAGTCGAGGTTAAAAACAGGGGTGCAGAAGGCCTGCTATAGAGAGCAGAGTTTTGAGACTGGAGTGCAGAAGGCCTGTTACAGAGAGGAGAGGTTGGGGACTGGGGTGAATAAGGACTGTTACAGAGAGCATAGTTTTGAGACTGGTTTGCTGAAGTAGATTTTGGAGACTGAGGTGCAGGTGGACTGTTACATAGAGAAGTGGTTTGAGACTGGGGTGCAGAAGAATCGTGGATAGCAGAGGTTTCAGACTGAGGTGTAGAAGGACTGTTACAGAGAGCAGAGTTTAGAGAGTTACATGCAGAAGGACTGTTACAGAAAGCAGAATTTGGAAATTGGGGTGCAGAAGGACCCGAACAGAGACCAGAGGTTGGAGACTGCAGTATTGAAAGACTTCTACAGAGAGCAGAGGTTGAAGACTGGGGTGCAGAAGGACTGTTTCAGAAAGTAAAGGTTGGAAACTTAGGTGCAGAAGGATAGATACAAAGAGCAGAGGTTGGAGACTGGAGTTCAGAAGCACTGATTCAAAAAGCAGAGGTTGGAAACTGGGTTGCAGAAGGACTGTTACAGAGAGCAGAGTTTGGAAACTGCGGTACATAAAGTCTGTTACAGAGAGCAGATCTCGGAAACTGGGGAGCAGAAAGACTGTTGCAGAGGACAGAGTTTGGAGACTGTGGTGGAGAAGAAATATTACAGAGAGCAGAGTTTGCAAACTGGAGTGCTGAAAGATCTTACAGAGAGCAGTGATTGGAGATGTGGTTCAGAAGGACTGTTGCAGAGAGCAGACATTGGAGACTGGGGTCCAGAATGTTCGTTCCATAGAGCAGAGTTTGGAGACTGGGGTGCAGAAGGACTGTTGCAGAGAGCAGATGTTGGAGACTGGCGTGGAGAAGGACTGTTGCAGAGAGCATATTTTAGAGACTGGGGTGCAGAAGGACTGTTACAGAGAGCAGCGTTTGGAGACTAGGGTGCAGAATGACTGTTACAGAGAGCAGAGAGAAGAGGTTGGAGACTGGGAAGCAGATGGCCTGTTACCGAGAGCAGAGATTGGAGACTGGGGTTCAGAAGGCCTGTTACAGACTGCAGAGTTTGGGGACTGGGGTGCAGAAGGGCTGTTACAGAGAGCAGACTTGGAGACTGGGTGTCAGAAGGATCTTACAGAGAACAGAGGTTGGAGACTGAGGTGCAGAATGACTGTTACAGAGAGCGGAGTTTGGAGACTGGGGTGCAGAAGTATCGTTGCCGAGAGCAGATTTTTCAGACTGAGGTTCAGAGGGACTGTTGCATAGAGCAGACTTCTGCACCCAAGTCTCCAAGACGGTTGGAGACTTGGGTGCAGAAGGACTGTTGCAGAGAGTAGACGTTGGAGACTGGGGTTCAGAAGGATCGTTGCAGATAGCAGAGGTTGGATACTGGGGTGCAGCAGGAATCTTACAAAGAGCAGAAGGTGGAGAATGGGTTGAAAAAGGCCTGTTACAGAGAGCAGAGTTTGGAGACTGGGGTGCAGAAGGACTTTTAGAGAGAGCAGATTTAGGAGACCGGGTTGCAGAATGATGTTACAGAGAGCAGAGGTTGGAGACTGAGGTGCAGAAGCACTGTTACAGAGAGAAGAGTTTGGAGACTGAGGTACAGAAAGACCGTTGCAGAGAGGAGACTTTGAGACTGAGGTTCAGAAGGATTGATACAGAGAGAAGAGGTTTGAGACTGGGGTGCAAAAGAACTGATACAGAAAGCAGAGGTTTGAGACTCTGGTGCAGAAGGACGCTTACAGAGCGCAGAGGTTGGAGACTGCAGTACAGAAGGACTGTTAGAGAGAGCAGAGGTTGGAGACTGGGCTGGAGAAAAAGTGATTCAGAGAGCCGATGTTGGAGTCTGGGGTGCAAAACGACTGTTCCAGAGAGCAGAGGATGGAGACTGGGGTATAGAAGAACTGTTGCAGAGAGTTGAGGTTGGAGACTGGGGTTCAGATGGATCTTACAGGGAGCAGAGTTTGCAGATTGGGATGCAAAAGGACAATTGCAGAGAGCGGATATTGGAGACTTTGGTGGAGAAGAATCATTGCAGAGAGAAGAGGTTGGAGACTGGGGTGCAGAGGGCTATTACAGAGAGCAGAGTTTGGAGACTCTTTTGCAAAAGTCCTGTTACAGAGAGAGGAGGTTGGAGACTGTTGTGCAGAAGGACTGTTACGAAGTGCAGAGTTTAACGACTGTGTTGCAGAATGATCATAAAGAGAGCAGAGTTGGGAGACTGAGGTGCAGAAAGACGGTTACAGAGAGCAGTGGTAGGAGACTCGGGAGCAGAAGGGTCGTTGCAGAGAGCAGATGTTGGTAACTAGGGTGCAGAAGGACTGTTGTAGAGAGCAGAGGTTGGAGAGTGGTTTGCAGAAGGACTGTTGCAGAGAGCAGAGTTTGGAGACTAAGGTTCGGAAGTCCTGTTACAGAGAGCAAAGGTTGGACACGCGGGTGTAGAAGAACTGTTACAGAGAATAGAGTTTGGATACAGGGGTGCAGAAGGATCCTAAAGAGAGCAGAATTTGGAGAATGAGGTGCAGAAAGACTGTGGCAGAGATCAGAGGTTGAAGACTGGGGTTGAGTAGGATCATTTCAGAGAGCAGAGTTTGGAGACTTGGGTGCAGAAGGATCGTTGCAGAGAGCAGCGGTTGGATACTGGGGTGCAGAAGGCCTTCTACAGAGAGCAGAGATTGGAGTCTGGCGTGCAGAAGGCCTGTTACAAAGAGGAGAGTTTGGAGACTGGGTATCTGAAGGATCTTACAGAGAGCAGAGGTTGGAGACTGAGGTGAAAGTGGACTGATACAGGGAGCAGTGGTTGGAGACTGGAGTGCAGAAGGATCGTGCAGAGACAAGAGGTTTCAGACTCAGGTGCAGAAGGACTGTTTCAGAGAGTAGAAGTTGGAGACTGAGGTGTAGAAGGACTGTTATAGAGAGCAGAGTTTGGAGACTGAGGTGCAGAAGCACTGTTACATAAAGCAGAAGTTGGCAATTGGGGTGCAGAAAAACCGTTACAGAGACCAGAGTTTGGAGACTGCGGTATAGACAAAATGTTACAGAGAGCATAGGTCGGAGACTCGGGTGCAGAAGGAATGTTACAGAGAGCACAGTTTGGAGACTGAGGTGCAGAAGGATAGATACAGAGATCAGAGGTTTTAGACTGGGGTTTAGAAGGACTGATACAGAAAGCAGAGTTTGAAGACTGGGGTACAGAAGGACAAGTTATGGAGAGCAGATGTTGGAAACTGCGGTACAGAAGGACTGTTACAGAGAGCAGATGTTGGAGACTGGTTAGCAGAAGAAGTGTTGCAGAGGACAGAGGTTGGAGACTGGGGTGCCGCAGGACACATGCAAAAAGCAGAGGTTAAAGAGTGGGTTAGAAAAGGAATGTTACAGAGATCAGAGTTTGGAAACTGGGGTGCAGAACGATCTTACAGAGAGCAGAAGTTGGAGACTTTGGTGCAGAAGTACTGTTGCAGAGAGCAAATGTTGGAGACTGAGGTGCAGAAGGACTGTTGCGGAGAGCAGATGTTGGAGACTGGCGTGCAGAAGGACTGTTGCAGAGAGTAGAGGTTGGAGACTTAGGTGCAGTAGTCCTGTTACATAGAGCAGAGGTTGGAGAGTGGGGTGCAGGAGGATCATTGCAAGGAGAAGAGCTTGGAGACACGGGTGCAGAATGCTATTTCAGAGAGCAGATGTTGGAGTCTGAGGTGCAGAAGGACTGTTTCAGAGATTAGAGGTTGGAGAATGGAGTGCAGTAGGATCATTGCAGAGAGCAGAGGTTGGAGACAGGCGTGCAGAATTATCATTGCATAGAGCAGAGTTTGGAGAGTGGCGTGCAGAAGGCCTGTTACAGAGAGGAGAAGTTGGAGACTGGGTGCAGAAGGACTTTTATAGAGAGCAGAGTTTGAAGACTGGGTTTCTTAAGGATATTACATAGAGAAGAGGTTGGAGACTGAGGTGCAGGGGGACTGTTACAGAGAGCAGTAGTTGGAAACTGGGGTGCAGAGGAATCATGGAGAGAAGAGGTTTCAGACTAGGTGCAGGTGGATATTTACAAAGAGCAGTAGTTGAAGACTGGTGTGTAGAAGGACTGTTACAGAGAGCAGAGTTTGGAGACTTAGGTGCAGAAAAACTGTTACAGGAAGCAGAGTTTGGAAATTGGGGTGCAGAAGGACCGTTACAGAGAACAGAGTTTGGACACTGCGGTACAGGACTGTTACCGAGAGTAGAGGTTAGAGACTGGGGTGCAGTAGGACTCTCACATAGAGGAGAGTTTAGAGACAGGGGTGCAGAATGATCTATCAGAAAGCTGAGGTTGGGGACTGGGGTGCAAAAGGTTCGTGGCAGAGAGAAGAGGTTGGAGACTGGGAAGTAGATGGCCTGTTTCCAAGAGCAGAGTTTTGAGACTGGGGTGCCAAAGGCCTTTTACAGAGAGCAGAGTTTGGGGACTGGGGTGCAGAAGGACTGTTACAGATTGCAGACATTAAAGACTAGTTTCAGAAGGATCTTACAGAGAACAGAGGTTGGAGACTGAGGTGCAAAATGACTGTTACAGAGAGCGGAGTTTAGAGACTGGGGTGCAGAAGGATCGTTGCAGAGAGCAGAGGTTGGAGACTGGGGTGCAGAAAGACTCTTACAGAGAACAGAAGGTGGAGAATAGGTTGAAGAAGGCTTGTTACTGAGAGCAGAGTTTGGAGACTGGGGTGCAGAAGGATTTTTAGAGAGAGCAGAGTTTGGAGACTGGGTTGCAGAAGGATGTTACAGAAAGTAGAGGTTGGAGACTGAGTTGCAGAACCACTGTTACAGAGAGAAGAGTTTGGTGACTGAGGTGCAGAAGGACCGTTGAAGAGAGGAGACTTTGAGACTGAGGCGCAGAAGGATTGATACAGAGAGAAGAGGTTGGAGACTGGGGTGCAGAAGAACTGATACAGAAAGCAGAGGTTGGAGACTCTGGTGCAGAAAGACCCTTACAGAGAGTAGAGGTTGGAGACTGCAGTACAGAAGGACTGTTACAGAGAGCAGAGGTTGGAGACTGGGCTGGAGAAGAACTGTTTTATAGAGCAGATGTTGGAGTCTGGGGTACAAAACGACTGTTCCAGAGAGCAGAGGATGGAGACTGGGGTATAGAAGAACTGTTGCAGAGAGCAGAGTTTGCAGACTGAGCTGCAGAAGGAATGTTACAGAGCGCAGAGTTTGAGGACTGGGGTGGAAAATGATGGATACAGAAAGCAGAGTTTGGATACTAGGGTGCATAAGAACCCTTACAAAGAACAAAGTTTGGAGACTGCGGTACAGACGGACTGTTACAGAGAGCAAAGTTTAAAGACTGGGGTGCAGAAGAATTGTTATAGAGAACAGAGTTTGGAGACTGGGGTGCAGAAAGATTGTTGGGGTGAACAGAGTACGGAGAATGGGGTGTTGAATGACTGTTGCAGAGAGCAGAAGTTGAAGACTGGGTTATAGAAGGACTGTTAAAGAGAGCAGATGTTCGGTGCAGAAGGACTGTTGCAGAGAGTAGACTTTGGAGACTGGGGTTCAGAAATAATCTTACAGAGAACAAAGGTTAGAGAATGGGGCGAAAAAGGCCTGTTCTAGAGATCAGAGTTAGGAGACTGGGTTGCAGATGGACTGTTAGAGAGAGCAGATTTTTGAGACTGGGTTGCAGAAGGATCTTACAAAGAGCAGAGTTTTGAGACTGAGGTGCAGAAGGACTGTTGCAAAGAGCAGAGGTTGGAGACTGGGGTGCAGAAGGACTGTTACAGAGTGCAGAGGTTTGAGACTGGGGTGAAGTAGGACTGTTTAAGAGAACAGAGGTTGGAGACTGGGGTGCAGAAGGACCTTTGTAGTGAGAAGAGATTGGAGACTGAGGTGCAGAATTATTGTTACAGAGAGCAGAGTTTGGAGACTGGGTTGCAGAAGGACTGTTTCAGCGAGCAGAGGTAGGAGACTGGTGTGCAAAAGGATCTTACAGAGAGTGAAGCCTGGAGACTGGGGTGCACATGGAATGTTGCAGAGAGCAGAGATTGAAGACTGGGGTAATGAAGGACTGATAGAAAAAGCAAATGTTGGAGACTGGGGTGCAGAAGGACCGTTACAGAGAGCAGAGGTAGGAGACTCCGGTTCACAAGGACTGTTATAGAGAGCAGAGTTTGGAGACTGGGGTGCATAAGGACTGTTACAGAGAGCAGAGTTTGGAGACTTGGGTGCAGAAGGTATGATAGAGAAAGCAGATGTTGGAGACTGGGGTGCAGAAGAACCGTTACAGAGAGCAGAGGTAAGAGACTCCGGTTCAGAAGGACTGTTACAGAGAGCAGAGGTTGGAGACTGGGGTGTACAAGGACCATTGCAGAGAGCGAGGTTGGAGACTGAGGTGAAGAAGGAATGTTGCAGAGAGAAGAGGTTGGAGACTGGGGTGCAGAAGGCTCGTTGCAGAGAGTAGAGGTTGGAGACTTGGGTGGAGAAGGCCTCTTACAGAAAGCAGAGGTTTGAGACTTGAGTGCAGAAGGCCTGTTACAGAGAGCAGAGGTTGGAGACTGGGGTGCAGAAGGACTGTTACAGAGAGCAGAGTTTGTAGATTAGGTTGCAGAAGGATGTTACAGAGAGCAGAGTTTGGAGACTGAGGCCCAGAAACACTGTTACAGAGAGAAGAGGTTGGAGACTGAGGTGCAGAAGGACCGTTTCAGAGAGAATTCTTAAAGACTGAGGTGCAGAAGGATTGATACAGAGAGCAGAGGTTGAAGACTGGGGTGCACAAGAACTGATACAGAAAGCAGAGTTTGGAAACTTGGGTGCAGAAAGACCCTTACAGAGTGCAGAGGTTGGAGACTGCAGTACGGAAGGACTGTTGCAGAGAACAGAGGTTGGAGACTGTGGTGGAAAAGAACTGTTTCAGAGAGCAAATGTTTGAGTCTGCGGTGGAAAAAAAACTGTTGCAGAGAGCAGAGGATGGAAACTGGGGTGTAGAAGGACTGTTGCACAGAGCAGAGATTGCAGACAGAGTTGCAGAAGGACTGTTACAGCGGGCAGAGTTTGGAGACTGTGGTGGAAAACGACTGATACAGAGGGCTGAGGTTGGATACTGTGGTGAATTAGGACCCTGACAAAGAACAAATGTTGGAGACTGCAGTACAGAAGGACTGTTACAGCGAGCAGAGGTTGGAGACTGGCGTGCTGAATAACTGTTTTAGAAAACAGAGTTTTGAGTCTGGGGTGCAGAAGGATCGTTGCAGAGAGCAGAGTTTAGAGACTGGGGTGCAGAAGGTTCCTTAAAAAGAGCAGAGTTTGGAGACTGTGGTGCAGAAGGACTTTTACAGGGAGAACAGGTTGAAGACTGGGGTGCAGTAGATATTTTACAGAGAGCACAGGTTGGAGACTGAGGTGCAGCAGGACCCTTACAGATACCATAGGTTGGAGACTGCGGTACAGAAAGACTGTTTCAGAGAGCAGTGGTTGGAGACAGGTGTGCATAAGGATCTGACAGACAGCATAGTTTGGAGACTGGGGTGCAGAAGGATCGTTGAAGAGAGAAGAGGTTGGAGACTGGGTCAAAAAGCCTGTTACAGAAAGCAGAGTTTGGAGATTGGGGAGCAGAAGACCTGTTACAGAGCAGGGCTTGAAGACTGGGGTGCGGAAGAACAGTTACAGAGAGCAGAGTTTAAAGACTGGGTTGCAAAAGGATCTTACAGGGAGCAGAGGTTGGAGACTGAGGTACAGAAGGACTGTTACAGAGAGCAGAGGTTGGAGACTGATGTGCAGAAGGATCGTTGCACAGAGCAGAGTTTTCAGACTGAGGTGCAGAAGGCCTGTTACAGAGAGCAGAGGTTGCTGACTGGGGTGTAGAACGACTGTTGCAGAGAGTAGAGGTTGGAGATTGGCGTCCAGAAGGATTGTTGCCGACAGCAGAGGCTGGAGACTGGGGTGGAGAAGGACTGCTGTAGAGAGTAGAGGTTGGAGACGGAGGTGCAGAAGGACTGTTACAGAGAGCATAGGATGGAGACTGGGGTTTAGAAAGACTGATACAGAAAGCAGACCTTGGTGACCTGGGTGCAGAAAGACTGTTGCAAGGAGCAGAGTTTTGAGACTGAGGTGGAGAAGGACTGTTGCAGAGAGAAGATGTTGGAGACTGGGTTGCAGAAGAACTGTTGCAGAGAGCAGAGATTGGAGAGTGAAGTGCAGAAGAAGTATTGCAGAGAGCAGAGGTTGCAGACTTTGGTTCAGAAAGACTGTTACAGAGAGCAGAGTTTGGAGAATGTGGGGCAGAATGACTGATACAGAAAGCAGAGGGTGGACACTGGGGTGCAGAAAAAACTCTTACTGAGAACAGAGGTTGAAGAATGCGGAAGAGAAGGACTGTAACAGAGAGCACTGAATGGAGATTGGAGTGCAGAATAAGTGTTGTAGAGAACAGAGGTTGAAGATTCGGGTGCAGATGGCTCATTGCAGAAAGCAGAGGTTGGAGACTGGGTTTCAGAAGGATCTTACAGAGAGCAGAATTAGAACACTGAGGTGTAGAAGGAGTGTTGCAGATAGCAGAGGTTTGAGATTTAGGCGCAGAAGTACTGTTGCAGAGAGCAGAGTTTGGAGTCTGAGGTGCAGAAGGACTGTTACAGAGACCAGAGATTAGAGACCGGGGTGCAGAAGGACTGATACAGAAAGCAGAGTTTGGAGACTGGGGTGCAGAAATACCGTTACAGAGAGCAGAGGTTGGAGACTGCAGTACAGAAGGACTCTTACAGAGAACAGAGGTTGGAGACTACAGTAGAAAGGGACTGTTACAGAGAGCATATTTTGGAGACTGGGGTGAGGAATGACTGTTGCAGAGAGCAGAGGTTGGAAACTGGGGTACAGAAGGACTATGTAGAGAGCAGAGGTTGCAGTATGAGGTGCAGAAGGACTGTTAAAGAGAGAAGAGTTTGGAGACTGTGGTGCAGAAGGACTGTTGTAGAGAGCAGATGTTGGAGACTGGGGTGCAGAAGAACTGTTGCATAGAGTAGAGGTTGGAGACTTGGGTGCAGAAGGACTATTGCAGAGAGTAGAGGTTGGAGATTGGGTTGCAGGAGAACTGTTGCAGAGAGCAGAAGTTGGAGACTGGGGTGCAGAAAGACTGTTGCAGAGAGTAACATTTGGAGATTTGGGTGCCACAGGACTGTTGCACAGAGCAGAGGTTGGAGACTGGGTTTCAGAAGGATCGTGGCAGAGAGTAGAGCATGGAGACTGGGGTGTAGAAGGAGTGTTATAGAGAGCAGAGGTTGAAGACTGGTGTGCAGAAAGACGGTTTCAGAGAGCAGTTGTTGAAGATTGAGGTACAGAAAAACTTTTACAGAGAGCAGTGTTTGGAGAGTGGGGTGCAGGACTGATACTGAGAGCAGAGTTTGGAGACTGGGGTGCAGAAGGATCTTACAGAGAGCAGAGACTGTGGTGCAGAAGGATTGTCACAGAGAGCAGACTTTGAAGACTGGGGTGCAGAAGGACTGTTACAGAAAGCAGAGTTTGGAGACTCCTTTTCAGAAGGATCATACAGAGAGCAGATATTTGAGACTGAGGTGCAGAAACACTGTTACAGAGAGTAGATGTTGAAGACTGAGGTGTAGAAAGACGATTCTAGAGAGCAGAGGTTGGAGACTGAGGTGCAGAAGTAATGTTGAGGAGTGCAGATGTTGGAGACTTTGCTGTAGAAGGAATGTTGCAAAGAGCAGAATTTGGAGACTGAGGTGCAGAAGAATTGTAAAGAGAGCAGAGGTTTGAGACTTGAGTGCAGAAGGACTGATAGAGAAAGCAGTTCTCTCTGTAACTGTCCTGGTGTGCAGGACAGTTACAGAGAGAATAGTTTGGAAACTGCAGTACATAAGGACTGTTAAAGAGCGCAGAGGTTGGAGACTGGGGTGCAGAAGAAGTGTTGTAAAAAACAGAGGTTGGAGACTGGGGTGCAGAAGGACCGTTGCAGAGAGAAATCTTGGAGACTGAGGTTCAGAAGGATTGATACAGAGAGCAGAGGTTGGAGACTGGGGTGCAGCATAACTCTTGAAGAGAGCAGAGGTTGGAGTCTGACATGCAGAAGGACTGATACAGAAAGCAGAGTTTGAAGACTGGGTTGCAAAAGGACCATTACAGAGAGCAGAAGTTTGAGACTACAGTACAGAAGGAATGTTACAGAGAGCAGAGTTTGGAGACTGTGGTGTAGAAATACTGTTACAGAGAGAAAAGGTTGGAGAATGGGGTGCAGAATAAGTGTTGTAGAGAACAGAGTTTGGAGACTCGGGTGCAGAAAGACAATTGTAGAAAGTTTGGAGATTGGGGCGCAGAAAAACTGTTGCATAGAACAGAGGTTGGAGTCTGAGGTGCAGAAAAACTGATACAGAAAGCAAAGTTTGTAGACTGGAAAGCAGAAGGATCATTACAGAGAGCAGAGTTTGGAAACTGCAGTACAGAAGGACTGTTACAGAGAGCAGATTTTGGAGACTGGTGTGCAGAAGGACTGTTGCAGAGAGCAAGGTTTAAGACTGTGGTGCAGAAGGACTGTTGCAAAGAGCAGAGTTTGCAGAGTGAGGTTCATAAGGACTATTACATAGAGCAGAGTTTGGAAACTGTGTTGCAGAAAGACTGATACAGAAAGCAGAGGTTGGTGACTGGGGTTAAGAAGGACCCTTACAGAGAATAGTGGTTGAAGATCCTTGTACATAAAAACTGTTGTAGAGAACAGAGGTTGGAGACTGAGGTGCAGAGAGACCATTGCAGAGAGCAGAGTTTGGAAACTGGGGGGCAGAAGGAATGTTACGGAGAGAAGAGTTTGGAAACTGAGGTGCAGGAGGATCTTACAGAGAGAAGAGTTTGGAACCTGGGGTGCAAAGAGACCATTGCAGAGAGCAGAGTTTGGAGACTGAGGTGCAGAAGGACTGTTGAAGAGAGCAGATATTGGAGACTTGGGTGTAGAAGGACTGTTGCAGAGAGCATAGGTTGAAGATTGGAGTGCAGAAAGACTGTTGCAGAGAGCAGAATTTGGAGACTTGATTGCAGAAGGACTAATACAGAAAACAGAGGTTTTAGACTGGGGTACAGAAGGACCGTTACAGAGAGAAGTGTTTGGAAACTGCAGTACAGAAGGACTGTTACAGAGAGCAGAGGTTGGAGACTGGGGTGAAGAAGAACTGTTCCAGAGATGAGATGTTGGAGACTGGTGTGCGAAGGACTGTTGTAGAGAGTAGAGTTTGGAGATGGGGTGTAGAAGAACTGTTATAGAGAGGAGAGTTTTGAGACTGGGGTGCAGAAAGACCGTTGCAGAAAGGAGAGGTGCGAGACTGAGTTGCAGAAGGATTGTTACAGAGTGCAGAGGAAGGTTACTGGGGTACAGAAGGACTGATCCAAACAGCAGAGGTTGGAGACTGGGGTGCAGAAGGCCTGTTACAGAGAGCAGAGTTTTGAGACTGAGGTGATGAAGGATCGTTTACAGAGAGCAGATGTTGCAGACTGAGGTGCAGAAGGACTTTTACTAAGAGGAGAGGTTGGAGACTGGGTGCAGAATGATTCTTACAGAGAGCAGACGATGGAGACTGGGGAGCAGAAGGAGTGTTACAGAGAGAAGTGTTTGGAGATTGGGGTGCAGAAGAACTGTTACAAAGAAAAGCTTTTGGAGACTGGGGTGAAGAAGGCCTATAACAGAGAGCAGATTTGGAGACTGAGGTGCAGAAAGACTGTTGCAGTTAGCCGAACTTGGAGACTGGGGTGCAGAGGATTGTTGCAGGGAGTAAAGGTTGGATATGACGTGCTGAAGGACTCTTGCAGACAACAGAGGTTGGAGAATGGGGTGCAGAACGACCGCAGCAGAGAACAGATGTCATAGACTGAGGTGCAGAAGGATTGTTATAGAGAGCAGAGGTTGGAGACTGAGGTGAAAAAGGACTGTGACAAAGATCAGAATTTGGAGACTGGAGTGCAGAAGGATCTTTCATAGAGCAGAGGTTGGAGACTGAGGTGCAGAAGAACTGTTGCAGAGAGCAGAAGTTGGAGACTGAAGTGCAGAAGGATTTTTGCAGGGAGCAGAATTTGGAGACTGAGGTGCCTCAGGACTCTTGCATACAATAGACGTTGGAGAATGGGGTGCAGAAAAACCGTTGCAGAGAGCAGATTTGTGAGACTGAGGTGCAGAAGGATTGTTACAGAGAGCAGAGGTTAGAGACTTGGGTGAAGAAGGACTGTTACAGAGGTCAGAGTTTGGAGACTGGGGTACAGAAGGATCTTTCAGAGAGCAGAGGTTGGAGACTGGGGTGCAGACGAACTGTTGCACAGACCAGAGTTTGGATACTGGGGTGCAGAAGGACTGTTTCAGAGAGCAGAGTTTGGTGACTTGGTTGCAGAAGGATCTTACATGGAGCAGAAATTGGAGACGGAGTTTCAGAAAAAATGATATGCAGAGCATAATTTGGAGACTGAGGTGCAGAAGGACCATTGCCGAGAACAGAGATTGGAGACTGGCGTGCAGAAGGTCCGTTGCAAAGAGCAGAGGTTGAAGACTGGGTGGAGAAAGAATGCTACGGAGAGCAGAGTTAGGAAACTTGGGTGCAGAAGGATCTTACAGAGAGCAGAGTTTGGAGAATAGGGTGCACCAGAAAGACTGTTACAGAGAGCAGAGGTTGGAGACTGAGTTGCAAAAAAAGCTGTTACAGAAAGCAGAGCTTGGAGACTGTGGTGAACAAGGATAGTTGCAGAGAGCAGAGTTTACAGACTGAGGTGCAGAAGCACTGTTGCAGAGAGCATATGTTGGAGACTGGGGTGCAGAAGGACTTTTGCAGAGAGCAGAGTTTGGAGACTGGGGTCCAAAACAATCGTTGCAGAGAGCAGAGGTTAGAGACTGGGGTGCAATAGGACGATTGCAGATATCAGAGTTTGGGAACTGAGGTGCAGAAGGATTGTTACAGAGAACAGAAGTTGGATCCTGGGGTGCAGAAAGACTGTTACAGAGAACAGAGTTTGGAGACTGCAGTGAAGAATGGCTGTTTCAGAGAGCAGAGTTTGATGAAGGGAGGCAGAATGACTGTTACAGAGGGCAGACATTGGAGACTGGGTTGCGGAAGGACCTTACAGAGACCAGAGGTTGGAGACTGAGGTGCAGAAGGACTGTTACAGAGAGTAGAGGTTGGATACTGAGGTGCAGAAGGACCATTGAAGAGAGCAGAGGTAGATTCAGCAATGCAGAAGGATTTTAAGAGAGAGCAGAGATTGGAGACTGGGGTGCAGAAAGACTGTAGCAGACAGCAGTTATTGGAGACTGGGGTTAAGAAGGACTGTTGCAGGGAGCAGGTGTTAGAGACTTGGGTGCAGTAGAACTGTTGCAGAGAGCAGAATTTGGAGACTGAGGTGCAGAATGACTGTTACAGAGATAAGAGGTTGGAGACTGGGGTGCAGAAGGACTGATAAAGAAAGCAGAGTTTAAAGACTGGGGTGCAGAAGGACCTTTACAGAGAGCAGAAGTTGGAGACTGTGGTTCAGGAGGACTGTTGCAGAGAACAGAGTTTAAAAACTGGGGTGCAGAAGAACTGTCGCAGAGAGTGAGTTTGGAGACTGAGGTGCAGAAAGAATGTTACAGAGAGAAAAGTTTGGAGACTGGGGTGCAGAATTACGGATACAGAAAGCAGAGGTTTGAATCTGTGGTGCAGAAAGACCGTTACAGAGAGCAGAGGTTGGAGACTATGGTTCAGAAGGACTGTTACAGAGAGCAGAGGTTTGAGTCTGGGGAGTAGAAGGACTGTTGCAGAGAACAGAGGTTGGAGACTGGGTTGCAGCAGGACCGTTGAAAAAAGAAGAGGTTGGAGACTGGGTTGGAGAAGGAATGTAACAGAGAGTAGAGTTTGAAAACTGGGGTGCAGAAGGACCTTACAGAGAACAGAGGTTAGAGACTGGTGTGCAGAAAGAGTGTTAAAGAGAGTAGACGTAGGAGACTGGGGTGCAGAAGGTCTGTTGCAAAGAGCAGATGTTGGAGACTGAGGTGCAGAAGGATCGTTTCAGAGAGCAGACGTTGGAGACTGAGATGCAAAAAGACTGTTACAAAGATTATAGGTTGGAGATTGTGATGCAAAAGGCCTGTTACACAGAGCAGAGGTTCTAGATGAGGGTGCAGAAGAACTGTTAGAGAGAGAAGAGTTGTTAGACAAGGTTGCAGAAGGATCTTACTGAGAGCAGAGATTGAAGACCGAGGCGCAGCAGGACTGTTACAGAGAGCAGAGGTTGAAGCCTGGGGTGCAGAAGGCCTTTTACGAAGAGCAGAGTTTGGAGAATGGCTGCAGAATGACTTTTACATATGGCAGAGTTGGAAACTGTTTTGCTGAAGGATCTTACAGAGAGCAGATATTGAAGACTGAGGTGCAGAAAAACTGTTACAGAGAGTAGAGGTTGGAGACTGAGGTGCAGAAGGATCGTTAGAGAGAACAGAATTTTAAGACTGAGGTGCTGAAGGACTGTTGCAGAGAGCACATGTTGGAGACTGGGTTTCAGAAGGACTGTTGCAGAGAGCTGAGGTTGGAGACTGGGGTGCACAAGGATCGTTGTAAAGAGCAGAGGTTTGATACTGGGGTGCAGAAAGATTGTTATAGAGAACAGACTTTGGAGAATGGGGTGCAGAAGGGCTGTTACAGAGAGCAGAGTTTGGAGACTGGGTTGCAGAAGGATCTTACAGAGAGCACATGTTGGAAACTGACGTACAGAAGGACTGTTGCAGAGAGAAGAGGTTGGAGACTGGGGTGCAGAAGGACTGATACACAGAGCAGAGGTTGAAGACTGGGTTGTAGAAGTACTGTTGCAGAGAGGATAGGTTGGAGACTTGAGTGAAGAAAGAGTGTTGTAGAGTGTAGAATTTGGAGACTGAGGTGCAGAAGGACTGTTACAGAGAGCATAGTTTGGAGACTGGGGTGTAGAAGGACCGTTACAGAGAGCAGAGTTTGGATTCTAGGGTACAGAATGTCTGTTGCTGAGAGCAGATGTTTTAGACTGTGGTTCAGAAGAACTGTAGAAGAGAGCAGAGGTTAGAGAATGGGGTGCAGAAGTAAGGTTGCAAAGAGCAGAGGTTGGAGAAAGAGGTGCAGAAGGACTATTACAGAGAGCAGAGTTTGGAAACAGTGGTGCAGAAGTAATGATACAGAAAGCAGAGGTTTGAGATTGTGGTGCAGAAGGACCGTTACAGAGAGCAGAGCTTGAAGACTGCCGTACAGAAGGACTGTTACAGAGAGCAGAGGTTGGCGAATGTGTAGCAGAAGAACTGTTGCAGAGAACAGAGTTTGGAGGCAGGGGTGCACCAGGACCGGTGAAGAATCCAGAGGTTGGAGACTATGGTGGAAAAAAAATGTTACAGAGAGCAGAGTTTGAAAACTGGTATGTAGAAGGATCTTACATTACAGATAGCAGAGACTGTAGACCGAGGTGCAGCAAGACTGTTACAGAGAGCAGATGTTGGAGACTTGGGTGCAGAAGAACTGTTGCAGAGAGCAGATTCTGGAGACTGGGATGCAGAAGGATCATTGCAGAGAGCAGAGGTTGGAAACTGGGTTGCAGAAGGACTGTTACACAGAGCAGAGGTTGGAGACTGGGGTGAAAAAAGGTCTTTTTCAGATAGCAAATGTTGGAAACCTAGGTGCAGAAGGACTGTTGCAGAGAGCAGATATTGGAGACTGGAATGCAGAATGATTATTTTAGAAAGCAGAGGTTGGACACTGGGGCGCAGAAAAACTGTTACACAGAGTAGATGTTGGAGACTGGGGTGAAGAAATACTGTTGCAGAGAGCAGGTGTTGGAGATTTAGGTGCAGAAGGACTGTTGCAAAGAGCAGAATTTTGAGACTGAGGTTCAGAAGTACTGTTGCAGATAGCAGAGGTTGGAGACTGGGGTGCAGAAGGACTGATACACAGAGCAGAGGTTGGAGACTGGGGTGCAGAAAGACATTACAGAGAGCATTGTTTGGAGACTGCAATAGAGGAGGACTATTACAGAGAGAAGAGGTTGGAGATTGTGGTGGAGAAGAACTGTTTCAGAGTGCAGATGTTGGAGACTTGGGTGCAGAAGAACTGTTGCAGAGAGCAGCAGTTGGAGACTGCGGTGCAGAAAGAATGTTACAGAGAGCAAAGTTTGGAGAAAGAGGTACAGAATTACTGATACAGAATGCAGAGGTTGGAGACTGGGGTGCAGAAGGACCGTTAAAGAGACCAGAGGTTGCAGACAGGGGTGCAGAAGGACTTTTGAGGAGAGGAGACGTTGGAGACTGGGGTGCAGAAAAATTGTTGCAGAGAGCAGAGTTTTGGAGACTGAGGTGCAAAAAGACTGTTACAGAGAGTAGAGGTTGGAGATTCGGGTGCAAAAGGCCTTTTACAGACAGCAGAGTTTGGAATCTGGGGTGCAGAATAACTGCTGCAGAGAGCAGAGTTTTTAGACAAGGTTGCAGAAGGAACTTACAGAGAGCAGAGATTGTAGACCTAGGTGCAGCAGGACTGTTACAGAGAGCAGAGATTGGAGGCCTGGGTGCAGAAGGCCTGTTACGGAGAGTAGAGTTTGGAGACTGAGGTGCAGAAGGACTGATACAGAGGGCAGAGTTTTTAGACTGGGTTGCAGAAGTATCTAACAGAGAGCACATGTTGGAGACTGAGGTGTAGAATGATCGTTGCAGAGAGAAGAGTTTGGAGACTGGGTTGCTGAAGGCCTGTTACAGAGAGCAGAGTTTGGAGACTAAGGTGCAGAGGGCCTGTTAAAGAGAGCAGAGTTTGAAAACTGGGGTGCAGAAGGATTGTTATGGAGACCAGAGTTAAGATACTGGGTGGCCGAAGGATCTTACAGAGAGCAGAGTTTTTGGACTGAGGTGAAGGAGCACTGTTACTAAGAGCAGTGGTTGGAGACTGGGTGCAGAAGGTTCGTGCAGAGAAGCGGTTTGAGACTGAGGTGTAGAAGGACTTTTATAGAGAGCAGAGGTTGGAGACTGAGGTGCAGAAGGACTGTTACAGGGAGCAAATTTTGGAGACTGTGTTGCAGAAGGATCTTACATAGAGCAGAGTTTGGAGACTGAGTTGCAGAAGGTCTGTTGCAGAAAGCAAAATTTTCAGACTGAGGTTAAGAAGGACTTTTGCAGAGAGCAGAAGTCGGAGACTCTGGTGCAGAACAACTGCTACAGAGAGCAGAGGTTGGAGACTGGGGTTCAGACGGCCTGTTACAGACAGCAGAGTTCTGAGACTGGGGTGCAGAAGAACTTTTGCAGAGAGCAGAGTTTTTTATACTGGGTTTAAAAGGATCTGAAAGAGAGCAGAGGTTTGAGACTGAGGTGCAGAAGGACTGTTGCAGAGAGCAGATGTTGGAGACTGTAGTACATAAGGACTGTTGCAGAGAGCTGAGGTTGGAGACTAGGGTACAGAAGGACTTTTTCAGAGAGCAGATGTTGGAGACTGTTGTTCAGAAGGACTATTGCAGAGAGCAGAAGTTGGAGAATGGGGTACAGAAAGACTTTTGCAGAGAGAAGAGTTTGGAGACTGAGGTTCAGATGGACGGATAATGAAAGCAAATGTCGGAGAGTGGCATGCAAAAGGAACTTTACAGAGAGCAGAGTTTGGAGACTCTGGTACAGAAGAACTATTACAGAGAGCAAAATTTGGAGACTGGGAGCAGAAGGACTGTTGTGGAGTACAGAGGTAGGAGACTGGGGTGCAACAGGACCGTTGCAGAAAGCAGAGGTTGGAGACTGGGTGGAGAAGGAATATTACAGAGAGCAGATTTTGGAAACTGGGGTGTATAAAGATCTTTCAGAGACCATAGGTTGGAGACTGAGTTTCAGAAGGATCGTTGCAGAGAACAGAGGTTGGAGACTGGGGTGAAGAAGAATCGTTACAGTCAGCAGAGTTTCAGACTGAGATGCAGAATAACTGTTACACAGAGCAGAGGTTGAAGAATGAGGTGAAGAAGGACAGTTACAGAGAGCAGATGTGGGAGACAGGGGTGCAGGACTGATACAGAGCAGAAGTTGGAGACTGAGATACAGAAAGACTGTTTCAGAGAGCAGATGTTGGAGACTCGGGTGCAGAAGGATTATTGCAGAGAACAAGTCTCAGACTGAGGTACAGAAGAACTGTTGAAAATAGTAGATGTTGGAGATTGGGGTGC